>NC_134256.1:21148828-21300264 GCF_965152275.1 Natator depressus | reverse complement strand
AGGCGCCCCCCGGGAAACCAGACACACAGGACTGGGGGTAGGTGGGGCCTCGCGCTCCTCCCCCGAGGGTGAACCCTAAGACGCACCAATAAAAACCGAGGCTCCAGCCAGAGAGAAGCTGTCTCAGTACCGTGTGTCCTGCCTCCCGCCCCCCCACAGCAGCCGCACCCCCCCCGAGCTGCAGCATGGACAGGCCCCCGTGTGCCCCCCCCCACATGGACAGACAGACGGACACTGCAGGGATCCGTTTATTGACACACATTTATTGACACATGCCCTGTGATTTCCAAGCTGGGGGGGGGCATCAGGGCACAGCTGAGCCCCCCAGTATCAGTGTGGATGGGGGTGCAGAGAAGCGGTGGGTGGGGGTGCCCGGCCTGGCGATGCCCAGGGTCCCCCCTCCATGCCCAGTGCCCTCTGCCGTGGCACTGCTGTCTGGGGAGGCGAGACCTGGGGGGGGGGGGGAGAGAGCAGTGAGGGGGGGGATGCCCAGAGTGCCCCTCCCCCAACTCCCCTACTCACCAGTCACAGCTCCAGAACCCCTCCCCTGACAGTGACTGCTCACCCCCAGCCGCACTCCACAGCCCCCCTTCTGCCCCCCAGCCACACTCCACAGCCCCCCTTCTGCCCCCCCAGCCTCACTCCACACACCCCCTTCTGCCCCCCAGCCGCATTCCACAGCCCCCCCACAGCCTCACTCCACACACCCCCTTCAGCCCCCCCACAGCCCCCCTTCTGCCCCCCCAGCCACACTCCACACACCCCCTTCTGCCCCCACAGTCCCCTTCTGCCCCCCCACAGCCCCCTTCTGCCCCCATCTGCATTCCACAGCCCCCCCACAGCCTCACTCCGCACACCCCCTTCTGTCCCCCACAGCCTCACTCCACAGCCCCCCTTCTGCCTCCCCAGCCGTACTCCACAGCCCCCCCTTTCTGGCCCCCACACCCTCACTCCACAGCCCCCCCTTCTGGCCCCCCAGCTGCCCCCCGCCACACTCCACAGCCTCCCTTCTGCCCCCCCCAGCCATGGCTTCCTCCCTCACGACCCTAGACCCTCCTACTCACCAAGCCCGAGCTGAATGGTTACTGGGGCACTGTGGGGGGGAAAGAGATGGGGTGAGGGGGGGAGACAGACAGAGAATATGGGGGTCACTTCAACCCCCCTCCCCAGGCTTTCCTGCGCTGGTCCCTGGGTCCCCCCGGACAGTCATGTGCCCTGGCTCTGTGACCCCCGAGCTGTGGGTTCTGGGGGCTCCTCCCACGTCCCACCACACACAGGAGCCCCCAATGCCAGCCTGTCACGTCCCCCTGCCCCACCCAATGACACCTCTGATCACCAGCCTGCGCCGGGCCCGGGCCCCCCACCCCCCCCGCCCAGCGACACCTCTGATCTCCAGCCTGCGCTGGGCCCGGGCCCCCCAACCCCCCCCCGCCCCCCCCGCCCAGCGGCACCTCTGACGTCCAGCTTGCACTCGGTCAGCGCCTCGCCCAGCTCGTTGATGGCCAGGCAGCTGTAGGTGCCACCGTCGAAGGGGCTGGGTTTGCGGATGTGCAGGGTCAGCACCCCCTGGCTGTTCTTCATCAGGAACTTGGGGTCCTCCCGGATCTCCACTTGGTTCTTCATCCAGATCACCTTGGGCTGGGGCCGTGGGGTCACGTGAGGGGGCGCCCAGACCGGCCACTGGCCAGGCCACCCCCCGTCCTGTCCTGCACCCCCCACCTCCAGCACACCCTTCCTGTCCCCCCACGGCCCCCTGCACCCCCATCTCCAGCACCCCATCCTGTCCATCCCCCCTGCACCCCCATCTCCAACACCCCCTCCTGTCCCCCGCAGTGGCTCCCAGTGGGAGTACAGGGGACAGGGGGGCCTGAACATACCTTGGGGGCCCTGGGGGTGGGGGTCCCTTACCTTGGGGTGCCCCCGCACTGCGCAGTTCAGGGCGGTGCTGTACCCAGCCACCACGGTCCGATCGACCAGGGGCGTCAAGACTCTGGGCGCCATCCGGAAGTCGTGTTCCTGGTAATCCAGCGGCTTATAGATGATCCCTAGGGTAGGCCAGGGGGTGAGGCCCAGGGGCAGCAGCCCCTCCCCCACTCCCGCCCCCCGACCCTACGTTCCCCCCATTATCTCCACTCCAAGTCCCCTGGCTTTAACCACTAGACCCCACTCCCCTCCCAGAGCCAGGGAGAGAACCCAGGAGTCCTGGCTCCCAGCCCCCCCTCCTAACCACTAGACCCCACTCCCCTCCCAGAGCCAGGGAGAGAACCCAGGAGTCCTGGCTCCCAGCCCCCCCGTCCTAACCACTAGACCCCACTCCCCTCTCAGAGCCGGGGAGAGAACCCAGGAGTCCCGGCTCCCAGGCCTGCTCCCCTGTGAGCGTGGGGGGACCCCGGCGTCCAGGCGCACCTGTTTTCTGGATGAGGGCGGTGTTCTTGGAGACGCCGGGCGCCTCGCTCAGCCCGCAGACGTTGAGGCTGTACACGCGGAAGGAGTACTCGTTCCCCATCACCAGGTCGGACACCGTGCAGCGCGTCAGCCGGTTGTGCTCGTACACCGTGAACCACTCCTGGGGGGCGCGTCAGGGGAGAGACGGGGAGCCCGGGAGGGTGTCACCAGCCGGACAGGTGGGGGGGGGTCAGGGGAGAGACGGGGAGCCCGGGAGGGTGTCACCAGCCGGACAGGTGGGGGGGGGTCAGGGGAGAGACGGGGAGCCCGGGAGGGTGTCACCAGCCGGACAGGCGATGGGGGATCAGGGGAGAGACGGGGACCCTAGTAGGATGTCACCAGCCAGACAGGAGCAGGGGGCCTGTGAGGGGGTGGGCCGTGGAAAAACGGGGGGCAGCGTGGGGGGGTTGCTCACCATGGTTTTCTTGTCCGCCTTCTGGATGGCGTAGCCCGTGATCTCCGAGTTCCCATCGTCCTTGGGGGGCTCCCACTCCAGCAGCACGTTGAATCCCCAAACCTCCTTCACCAGCACCGACACCGGGGGGCCCGGCTTCTCTGGGGGGTCAACGTGAGGGGAGGGGGTCAGCAATGGGGGGGTCCAGCCCAGGGGAAGAAAGGGGTCCCTGCGGGGGGAAGTTCCAGGCTCTGCAGTGGCCCCTTCCCATCTGCCCTCCCACTCTGCATGACCCCCTCCTTCACACTGGGGGGGACACATTCCCCAGCAGAGGTGTAGCCGGACAGTCCCCCCCCTTAAATTCCACCGGCTGGGCTGGGGGGGGCGCAGCTGGCCTGTCCCATCAGGGCAGCTTAAATATAGAGCATGGAATCTGAGCCCCCCCCTCCCCAGGCCCCGAGGGGGGGCACCAGGGATGGGGTGTGTCAGGGAAAGGGGGTGAGGAGGGGGGCAGGGGGCCCTGCTCTCAGGGGTGGGGTGGGGGTTCAGTGCCCTCCCCCACCCCCAGCTGGCACTTTCCCACGGGAGGCGGGGTGGGGGGGGATACACCAAAGCAGAGATTAGGTTCATTAACAGCAGCTGCTGGTGCCTTGGAGGGGGCACAGAGCCCCCGCTCCTAGAGCCCAGCCCCCCTCAGGCCAGTCCCAGACCCCAGTGCCCCTCACTGCCCCGCCAGTGCCAGCCCCTGCCACCACCCCGCCCCGTCCCCCGGTGCCAGCCCCCTGCCCTCACCCACGACGCGGATCTGGATGGTGGCCTTGTCCTCCATGTTCTCGATCTGCACGGAGAGCTGGTACTGGCCCGAGTGGTGCCGGGCGGCCGAGCGGATGAAGAGGATGGTGTCCAGGTCGGAGGTGCGGATGCTGACCTCCTTGGGGTCCAGGGGCCTCCCGTCCTTCGTCCACGTCACCTTAGGCCGCGGCTTACCCTGGAGGACGGTTACCGGCCCCCGGTTAGCGGTGTCTGCCCCGGCTCCGCACGCCCGGCCCCCGGTTAGCGGCTGTCTGCCCCGGCTCCGCACGCCCGGCCCCCGGTTAGCAGCTGTCTGCCCTGGCTCCGCACACACCCGGCCCCCGGTTAGCGGGTGTCTGCCCCGGCTCCGCACGCCTGGCCCCCGGTTAGCGGCTGTCTGCCCCGGCTCCGCACGCCCGGCCCCTGGTTAGCGGGTGTCTGCGCCGGCTCCACACACGCCCAGCCCCCGGTTAGCGGTGTCTGCCCCGGCTCCGCACGCCCGGCCCCCGGTTAGCGGCTGTCTGCCCTGGCTCCGCACGCCCGGCCCTCCGCTAACACCCGCCAGTGACTGGGTCATGCCAACACCTTTGGCCCGTTTGTTTCATCTAAATGGACACAGGGGCCTCATGCCCCTCGGGGGGGGACCAAGGAGACTGACCCCCCCTCGCCCCGCTCACCTGGAAGGGGATGAGCAGGTTCACTTGCTCCCCCACTTTCCTGATGTAGGTCTGGCGCAGCTGGCGGGGCAGGCGGATCTTGGGCTGCTCTGTGGGGCGGGGGGAGAGGGAGCGTGAGACGGGGGGGCCGTGCCCGGGGCGGGGGGGCACCGGGGGGTCAGAGGTCACTCACCCACGATCTCGCGGATGGTGACGGGCTGCCCCATGGTGGCCGGGGTGCTCTGGCCCGCGATGTTCACCCCGATCACCCGGAACTGGATTTTCTCGCCCGTGGGGAGCCCCTTGACCGTGAAGCCACAGCGCTCCACCAGCTCCGCGTTGGCTGGGACCCACTCGTCCGCTGGGGGGGGGAGAGGTCAAGGCTGGGGGGGGGTCACGTGTAGGGCCAGCCTGGGGGGGATGGCGCGAGCGGGGACGTTCCCCTCCCTCACTGGTCACCCCCCTCCCCTGCTGGGGGTCTGCCCCCTGTGCAGCCCCCCGACCCCCAGGATGTCTCTTAGCCCTCGCCCAGCGCGGCGGGGCACCCACCCTCCCCCCAAGGGCCTGTACCCCCAGCCCCCCGCCCCCACCCAGGGCCTCCCGGTCACTCCCACCCCCCAACCCCACAGGGACCCCCAGTCACACCCAGCCCCCCCATAGCCTCCCTCTGTCACTCCCACCCTCCCCCAAGGCCTGTACCCCCAGCCCCCCCCAGGACCTCCCAGTCACTCCCAGTCCCCTTTCTTCCCCACCCCCACAGGGCTCCCAGTCATTCCAGCCCCCCCCCATAGCCTCCCCGGATCACTCCTAGCCCCTTCTCTCCCCCCCACAGGAACCCCAAAGTCACTCCTAGCTCCAACCCCACAGGGACACCCAGTCACTCACAGCCCCCCATAGCTAGCCCCAGTCACTCCCAACCCCCACCCCACAGGGCCTCCCAGCCCCCCATAGCCTCCCACAGTCACGCCCAGCCCCCCACTCACAGCCCTCCAGGCAGTACTGGACCAGGTAGCCGTCGATGCCCCCGGCCCCCAGCCGTTCGGGCGGGCGCCACTTGAGAGTGGCCGTGGTGTCGGTCACGTCCTCCAGCGTGAGGTGGGTCGGCTCGCTGGTGGGGGCTGCGGGGGGGGGGACACAGAGGATCAGAGCCCCCCCATCACAGCCAGAAGGTGCTGCCCCCCCCGCCCCATAACCCCTGTCCACAGTGCCCCTCCCCCTCCCGCCCCGTAGCCCTGACCCCCGGCACCCGTCCCCCTCCTGCCCTATAACTCTGACCCCTAGCGCTCCTCCCCCTCCCACTCCATCACCTTGAACCCCACAGCATCCCCAGCCCCCCAAAAACTTGGCCACTTCCCTCCGTGCTCCCTCTAGCATCCCCTCCCTCCCCAGCCCCCCCAGCCCCGCTCACCGATGGGCATGAAGGGCTTTGTGTTGCTGCTGGGCTGAGACACCCCGATGGCGTTGACGGCGAAGACCCGCATCTCGTAGAGCACCCCCTCGATCATCCGCGTCGACTCGTACGTGGTGTCCTTGTAGGCCTCGAAATTCAGCTTCATCCAGCGCATGCTGCCTTTCTTCTTCCTCTCCATCAGGTACCCTGCGGGCATGGGGGGGGCTCAGAGACACCCCCCCCAGCCCTGCTCCCCCCTTCTTATTCCTCGCCACCGGGCACCCGAGGTGTGTGCCTCAGTTTCCCCTGTGTGCTACTCAAGTGTGGAGGTGGTGGGACAAGGGGGGGGGGTGAGCGCTGCAGCAACCCCTAGAGGGCAGGTGGGAGACCGCCGCCGGGCCGCCTGGGCACAGAGACCCGCCAGCCTGGCAACTGGTGCCCGAGGTGTCGGCGCAGAGCAGGTGGGCTGAGGACGGAGGAGGGGCACCGGGCGGGTCTGGGGCTGGGCTGCGGGAAGGGGGTCAGTCTCCTGGTTTGAGACTTGGGGGGGGGGAAGAGTCCAGGGGTCCAGGTTCTGGGGCCCCCCCCAAGATGGACTTTGGGGTCACCAGCTTTGCCCGACGCTGTGTTAGCCGCTGGCTGGGAGTCCCGGCTGGCTGGGGGGCAGGAGTGGTATTGGGGTTCAGACTCACCGGTGAGGGGTTGCCCACCATCGTATTTGGGGGGTTCCCAGACCAGGATCGCCCAGTCCTCCCCCACGGAGGTGATGTGAACAGCTTCAGGGGGGTCGGGAACATCTGGAAGACACGGGGTGGGGGGCACTCAGACCAGCTTGGCATGGGGAGGGGGGGCCTCCGGTCCCGTGACCCCTGACCTGGCCTGACACTCCCTCGATCCCAACCAGCGCCTCCCCTGCCCTGACCCCCATGACCTCTGAGACCTCACCCCGACAGCCCAAATCAGCACCCCCACGGCCTGGCCCAACACACCCGCATCCCCAACCCCCCCCCCGGCCCCTGTCATGGCCCCCAACCAGCCACAGCCCCCCCCCAGCCTTGCCCAGCCCCCTCCCACCCTACCGCCCTGCCCAGCTCCCCACTCAGTGCCCTCCCATAGCCCCCCCACAGCCCTGCCCAGCCCCCTGCCCTCCCCCCAGCTCCCCACCCCACACCCCTGCCCAGCGCTCTCCCACCCAACCCCCTACCCAGTGCCCTCCCAGAGCCCCCCACAGCCTTCCCAGTGCCCTCCCACCTAACCCCCCTCCCCACAGCCCTGCCCAACCCCCGCCCCACAGCCCCCCCCTTACCGACCACCTTGATGTGCAGGACGGCTTTGTCCTGCCCCATGGGGTTGGTGACGGTGATGGAGTACTTGTCCTCGTCCCCCCGCTCCGCGCTGTCGATTACGAAGCTGCTCTCCTCCGGGTGCACCTCGATGTGGGCGCGGCCCTCAGTGTTCGTGAACGGCTTGGGGGGACCGGGGGGGGGTGTCAGCGTGGGGGAGCAACCCCCAGGGGAACCTCTCCCTCCCCCCGGGGAACCTCAGCCCCTCAGACTGCCCCCCACCCCCAGGAGCACCCTCCAGGGACCCCCCACCCCTAAAGATTCCTCCTGGGATACCCCTCACCGACTCCTGGCAGAGACCCCCACCTCCAGGAGCCCCCTCCAGGGTCCCACACCCCTTGGGGTACCCCTCAGAGACCCCCCCACAACCTCTGTGAGTTATGAGGGTAATATAATATCTAATTGAAAGAGTTAATTAACGGCCAGACTGACCCCTAAAGTTCACCCCTAAAGTTCACTTTAAAGCCTGGTTAGGAAGGTCTGGAAATGAACAGAGCTGGGCATCAGGGGGAGGGGTGGCTCAGTGGTAAACCCAGGGTTGCAAGTTCAATCCCTGAGGGGGCCATCTGGGGACTGATGACCTGAGGTCCCTTCCCGGCTGGTGGGGGCCAGGAGAGGGGCTGTGTGCTCAGGGCTTTCTATTGCCCTGGCTTTGATTCAGAGATCAGAAAAAGGAGTCTTATTTTTGTCTCTCTCTGAAGGGTGTGGTTACCTGGATCTGAACTGGTTGATGGATAAATCGCCCTGGGCTAATTGGCAGGATGTTTGGGAGGAGGAAAGTTAAGCCTCTTGTTTTCTCAGGCCAAGAGGCGGCTGGAAATGTATAAAAAAAAACCCTGGGACACGATCCTTCTGCATCGCAGATCTGCGTTGGGTTTCAAGAGGGGGAACCCCTGAGAAATAAGGATGGAGATCCCCAGGCACTGGCTGGCATCACCCCGAATATGGACCTTTGACTTTAACCTATGGACTATTTCCAAAAGGACTTTCGGCAGCTACAAACTCACCCTCTCTGCTGTGTCTCTGGACCTCAAGAAATGGAACTCATGTCTGCCTGGATTTGGATCTTTCAGCCAACTCGCTCTCTTTTCTTTTTTTAATAAATGTTAGTTGCGTTCATAGGAACTGGCTGCAAGCCTGCCTTTGGGCTAAGAGCTACCTTATCGTTCGGCCTGGGGCTTGGTCCTTTGGGATCGGGAGAAACTTTTCTACGAGGAGGGAAGATTTTCAGAATTTGTCACCGTACGTGTGACGCGTGTGTCCGGACGGAGGCCTGCGGCTGAGCTCGCGGGGGGAACGGCCTCGCTTGGACTTCTGAGTGCCCAGGGAGGTGATCCAGAGGCTGCGTTGGGCTGACTTGGTAAATCTCAGCGCTGGAATAGCCACCAGCCTTTGGGGTTCGGCTGCCCCGTTTTGTCTGCGGTTCACCCTAATCGAGTGACCTCGGCTGGCCCCCACGGGCACCTTCATCACAGCTCAGCCCCAGCACCCACCTGGTCGCCCTTCATCCAGGTGACGGTGGGCGCGGGCTCCCCGGTGATGGGCACGTCCAGCCGCACCTTGTTCCCCGCCACCACGATGATGGTGTTCTCGGCCATCTTCCCCAAGCAGTCCAGGTGGATTTTGGGGGGTTCTGGGGGGGGTGCAGAGGGTGAGGGGTCGTCCCCCTGCCAGCCAGGAAAGGCCCAATCCCAAGATAGGGAGATCCCCCAACTCATCCCCCTGGCCCTGGCCCCTCCGAGCTCCCCCATTCCCGCACCCCTGTAACCCCAGCCCCTCCCACAGCACCCCCCAGCCCTGTCCCCCCATTCCCCCAGTCCCATACCGCTGTACCCCCAGCCCTGTCCCCCTGAGCTCCCCCAGTCCTGCATCCCTGCACCCCCAGCCCCTCCAACAGCACCCCCCAGCTCTGTCCCCCCATTCCTGCACCCCTGTACCCTCAGCCCCTCCCACACACCCCAGCCCTGTCCCCCCATTTCCCCCAGTCCCCTACTCCCCAGTCCCATCCCCCTGTACCTTCAGCCTCTCCCACAAACCCCCAGCCCGGTCCCCCATCCTCCTCAGTCCTGTACCCCTGTATGCCAGCCCTGTCCCCCCTGAGCTCACTCAGTCCTGCACCCCTGTACCCCCAGCCCCTACCATACACCCCCAGTCCTGAACCCCTGTACCCCCAGCCCCTCCCACACACCCCCAGCCCTGTCCGCCCCATTTCCCCCAGTCCCGTACCCCCCAGCCCTGCACCCCCGTACCTCCAGCCTCTCCCACATACCCCCAGCCCTGTCCCCCATCCCCCCCAGTCCTGTACCCCTGTACTCCCAGCCCTGTCCCCCCAGAGCTCACTCAGTCCTGCCACCCTGTACCCCCAGCCCCTCCCACAGCACCCCCAATCCTGTCCCCCTCAAAGGGGAAGGGGCAACCTCGCCCCCCAGACCATTTTCTCCCTCCGCCTCCCCCATGCCCCCACTGTCCAGGCCTGAGGCCAGGGGAGAGGCTCACCTTGCTTAGGGACATACTCCACCTTGATCTCTATGGGGAGGAGAGGAAAGGGTTAACAGGGCCCCCAGACCCAGGGAAAGCTCCCCCCTTCCCACTCTCCAGAACCCCAGCGCTGCGAGCTTCCCTCCAGCAGTGCCCCTGCCGGGGTCCCCAGCACTGCGAGCTTCCCTCCAGCAGTGCCCCTGCCGGGGTCCCCAGCACTGCGAGCTTCCCCGCAGCAGTGCCCCAGCCAGGGACCCCGATGCTCCGAGCTTCCCTGCAGCAGTGCCCCAGCTGGGGTCCCCGGCACTGCGAGCTTCCCCCCAGCCGTGCCCTGTCCTGCACTCACCCAGGAAGTTGAGCTTGGCGGAGAGCGAGAGGGCGAACCCGTCGGGGATGAAGGTGTAATCGGCCTCGTCCTCTGGCCTCACGTCCTCAATCACCAGTTTGTGGAACCTTAGGGGGAGGGGCAGTGTTGGGGGGGCGGTTTGGTTGCTTGGGGGGCATTGCCCCCGTTCCTGACTCCCAGTGCTGCAATATTCCCCATAACAGTGCCCCCGTTCCTGACCCCCCAGTGCTGTGATCTTCCCTACAGCAGTGCCCCCGTTCCTGACCCCCTGTGACAAAGTGGGGTTTTAGTCATCCTGTTATGTTGCATGTGAGTCTTACTGTCCTATACTGATACTGTGTGTGCCTCAGTTTCCCTGTGAGCTGCACCAATACTTAGCTGGTGGGAATTGGGTGTGTGATTTTGGTGAGGCCCTCAGGGCAGCTATTTGCACCTGTGTAACCTGGGGGGGGGGGTGCGACCAGGTGACAACTTTGGCCTGGGAAGCCAGACAAAGGGAAGGAAGAAGGGCATGAATGGGGGTGTCGGAGATCAGGTGGCCGGAAGCTGGGGGTCTGTGTGGGGGGACTGGAAGTGGGGAATCCAGGGCATCTGGCCCAGGACTCCCAAGCTGGACTGTTCTGAAAGTCCCTGATATCTGTGCTAACAAGCTCTGTTCTAAGCCATGTTCCTGTCGGCTAAAAAACCTTCTGTGTCCCCGGCTGGCTGACGGTCACGGCTGGCTGCAGAGTTGGGGGGCAGGGCTCCCTTGCTCCCCAAGGACCACCCTCCCCCCCGTGCGGCCTCGCTGCGGGAAGCGCCGGGTGGGGCAGGGGAGGCTGGAGGCACCGGGGTCAGACCCAGGAAGAGGGAAGCTGGGGCAGCGTCTTGCCCCAGGGGCAGTAGCTCCGAGAGCGGAGGGTCCCCCCACGACCTGCTTGGCTGCATAGGGAGCAGATCCAGAGCATCGCCCGGAGACGCCGTGACACCCCCCAGCATTGCGAGCTTCCCTGCAGTAGTGGCCCTGTTCCTGACCCCCCCAGTGCTGTGAGCTTCCCCGCAGCAGTGCCCCCGTTCCTGACCCCCCCAGTGCTGCAATCTTCCCCACAGCAGTGCCTCCATTCCTCACCCTCCAGCACTGCGAGCTTCCCCGCAGTAGTGCCCCTGTTCCCCACCCCCCAGCGCTGCGTGCGTCCCCACAACTGTGCCCACCTGCCCTTGTGGGTGATGTGGATGCGCTTGCTGGGCCGGACCTCCACGCCGTTCTTGTACCATTTGCCCGTCACCTTCTCGTCCGACACCTCGCACTTGAACTCGGCTTGTTCGGCCGCCTTGACGGTGAGATCCGCAATGTCCTGGAGCACCTCCAGCTGCTTTTCTGGGGGGCGGGGGGGGCGACGAAATGGGACGGTTCTTAATGTTTTCTCTGAGTACTGGGTGGGTGCCTCAGTTTCCCCTGTGCATTTCTTAAGTCTCTAGGTGATGGGATAAGGGGGGGTGATTGTTGCAGAGTCCTAGAGGGCAGGTGTGATGCCGACACCCTGTCTCCTGGCAACTGATGGCTGTCATACATATAAAGGGAAGGGTAACCACCTGTCTGTATACAGGGCTATAAAATCCCTCCTGGCCAGGGGCAAAACCCTCTCACCTGTAAAGGGTTAAGAAGCTCAGGTAATCTCACTGGCACCTGGCCCAAAATGACCAAGGAGGGGACAAGATACTTTCAAATCTGGAGGGGGGGAGAAAAAGGGTCTGTCTGTCTGTGTGATGCTTTTGCCGGGCACAGATCAGGAAGGCAGCCTCACAACCCCTCTTAGTTAGTAAGTCATCGAGCCAGAAATGCCTTAGATTTCCTTTGGGTTTCTTTAATTAAAATTCTTCTTTTCAGAGCCTGGTTGATTTTTCATTGTTCTTAAGATCCGAGGGTTTGGGTCTGGGTTCACCTGGACCCATTGGTGAGGATTCTTACCAAGCCTTCCCCAGGAAAGGGGGTGCAGGGCTTGGGGGGATATTTTGGGGGAAAGACGTCTCCAAGTGGGCTCTTTCCCTGGTCTTCGTGTAAGACGCTTGGCGGTGGCACCATAGGGGTCAAGGCCAAGGCAAAGCTTGTACCCTGGGGAAGTTTCTAACCTAAGCTGGTAAGAATAAGCCTAGGGGGTCTTTCATGCGGGTCCCCACATCTGTACCCCAGAGTTCAGAGTGGGGAAGGAACCTTGACAATGGCCCTGGTCCAGAGCACCACGCCTGTGACCTCCGTGACAGGGGGCAGGGTGGGGGGCGGTCCTGGGACAGTCCCAACCCACCCCCCTCCCGGCCTCTACCATGGCCTGGCCTGCCCCATCTCCAACCCCCCCCACGCCCTGTTCCAGCCCCCTCCCTTCCCTCCGGCCGGTACCTTCAACCACCAGCTCGGCCTCGGACTGGCCCCCGTTGGTCATGACCTTGTACTGGCCGCTGTCCTCCAGGGTGGCCTCGTTGATGATCAGATAATGCTTTTTGCCGTCTTTCTTGAAGCGGTACTTGAAGGCCGTGTCGCGGGTCAGCTCCACCCCGTCCTTCATCCTGGGGCGGCGGGGGGTGGGGGGAAGAGATCAGAGTGTTGGGGGGGGTGGGATGGATGGTCGGAGAGAGGGGTGGACGCAGACAGGGCGTTAGGGACAGGGCTGGGGGCGCGGAGGGACAGACGGACAGGCAGGTGGGCGGGCGGACAGATGGATAGACAGAGGGGCGGGCGTGGGGACGGGTGGACATGGGGATGGATGGGCGGGCGGACGTGGGGACAGACGGATGGCTGGGTGGGGGCAGGGGGAGACAAACGGGCAGACGGGGGGTGGGAGTGGGGGCAGACGGATGGACAGGGGGCGGGCGTAGGGATGGGTGGACGTGGGGATGGATGGGCGGGCGGGCGTGGGGACAGACGGACGGGCAGATGGGGAGCGGGGGTGGGGGCAGACGGACGGGCAGATGGAGGGCGGGGGTGAGGGCACACGGACAGACGGGGGGCGGGCGTAGGGACGGGCGGACGTGGGGATGGACGGGCGGGCGGGCGTGGGGACAGACGGACAGACAGGGGTGGGGGCAGACGGACGGGGCTGGGGGCAGACGGACGGACAGGTGGACCTGCCGGGGCCGTTACCACATGACTTGGGCTCCCTCCTCGGACACCTCGACCTCCAGCTCCACACGGTCGCCCACGAACACCTGATGGTCGTCCAGGCCCTTGGTGATCACCACGGGCGGCTCTGCGGACGGACGGACGGACGGAAGTGGGACAGTCAGGCAGAATCGGGGGAGGAGCCTGTTCCCCTCCCCCGCCAGGGCTTCCTCCCCCCCACGCCGCCAATCCCCCCCCCCCACGCTCACCCTTCACGAAGAGCTCGGTGAACAATTTCTCGTCTGCCACGGCGCACTCGTAAGCCGCGTCGTCGGCCAGGGTGCACTTGTTAATGGTCAGGATTCGCTTCTTGCCTACGTTCTCAAAGACGTACCTGGGGGGCGGGGGGGGGGTCAGAGGGGAGCCTGCTTTGGAGCGGCCCCCAGCCCAGGGCCCCCCAGCCCAGTGCCCCCCCCAGCCCCCCGAGCCCAGGGCTCCCCAGCCCAGTCCCCAGCACTGCACCCAGCCCTGAGCCCAGTGCCCCCCAGCCCAGCGCCCCCCAGCCCCCCGAGCCCAGGGCCCCCCAGCCCAGCCCCCAGCACCCAGCCCAGCACCCCCCCAGCACTGCACTCAGCCCCTCCAGCCCAGCACCCCCCCAGCCCTGAGCCCAGGGCCCCCCAGCCCAGCCCCCAGCACTGCACCCAGCCCAGCACTCCCCCAGCACTGCACCCATCCCTGAGCCCAGTGCCGCCCCCCAGCCCAAGGCCCCCCCAGCACCCAGCTCCACCCAGCACCCAGCCCCCAGCCCAGGGCTCCCCAGCCCAGCCCCCAGCGCCCAGCCCAGCACCCCCCCAGCACTGCACTCAGCCGCCCCAGCCCTGAGCCCAGTGCCCCCCCCAGCCCAGGGCCCCTCAGCCCCCAGCCCAGTGCCCCTGCAGTCCTGCGCCCAGCACCCACCAGCCCAGTGCCCCCAAGCCCTGCGCGCCCCAGCCTAGCACCCAGCCCCCCCGAGCCCATCACCCCCGCAGCCCGGCCCGCTCACTTGGCGCTGGGTTTGATCTCCTGCCCGTTCTTGTACCACTTGATGGGCAGGTCGGGGTCGCTGATCTCCACCACCAGCTTGATCTTGTTGCCCTTGTCCACCTGGTACGCGGGGTCCAGCTTCCTCGTGAAGGCTGCCGGGGGGGCGGGTGCAGGAGGCTGAGCGGGAGTCGGGGGGGGTCTCGGGGGGGATGGGGAGGTTCTGGCAGGGGCTGGACACACGGGGGAACTTGGGGCTGGGCTCTGGGGGGCAGTGGGGGGACCCTGGGGCTGAACTTGGGGGGCAGTGGGGGGGTCACTGGGGCCAGGGCTGGGCTCAGGGGAACAGTGGGGGGTCCCTGGGGCTCGTGGGGAGTGGGGGCGCTGGGAGGACACTGACACCCTGGGGCAGGGGGGGTCGCGGGGGGGGTCCCAGGGGCTGGGCTCGGTGGGGGGTATTGCTGGGACACACCCAGCTGGGCAGGGGACAGGCTGGAACCGCCCTAAGGGTTGAGGGGGGGCGTTCTGGGGGGGGGGCAACCAAGACTGGGGAACAGATGGATCCCCGCCTACCCCCACCCCAGCCAGGTGCCCCCCCCAGTCCCATCCCCCGCCCCAGCGGACCTGCGCTCTTCTTGACCTCCACCTTGGCCTTCTTGAGCCGTTTCAGCATGCCCCGCAGGTCCGTGATCCCATACTGGAAGGCGATTCGCTCGTATTCGCTCTTCTTCGTCACCCCCTTGAGCAGCTCCCAGATCTCGGGGGGGAAGGCATCCTCCTCGTCATCCTTCTTCTTCTTCTTCTTCTCCTCCACCTGCACCTCCCTGGGGTGGGAGTGGGCAGGGCGGGGGGGGGGGAGGGTCAAAGCGGAGCCGGAAAAAAAAAAACCCTCCACCCACGAACTAGGCCTGATTTTTGACAATGCCGAGGCCTGCCTCAGTTTCCCTCTGAATTTGCGGGATGAGGGGTGTCCCCTGGTGGCTGGGGGGGATTAACAGAGTCATTAATGATCTCAGCAGAGGGGCCACAACCGCCCCACACCCCCCGCCCCACAGCTGAGTGATCCCCTCCTATCAGCAGGGCACCCTGAGGTGTGGGGCGGATGTGGGACCGGAGCTGGAGACCCAGGGGTGGCTTGGCCCAGACAGAGTGTCTCCCACTCCGCCAGGGAGCCCTGGGGAGGAACGGGGGGTGCTGGCCCCGGCTGGGCGTTGCGGGAGTCACAGGCCTGCCCCGCTGGGACCGGGGGGGCGGGGTGGGGGGCGGGCTGCAGTGCCGGCCCACTACAAGGGTCGCTCCCAGGAGCCTGGGGCTGGACCGGGGCAGAGACAAGAGCCCAGGACCATGGGACAAACAGACAGACAGACCCACCCAGCGCCCCACCCCAGGGACAGACGGATTGACGGACAGACCCACCCAGCGCCCCGTCCCAGGGACGGACAGACACTGCCCTCCTCCCCCGAACCGGGGGCACCTACCTCTTCTTTAGCAACCCACTGAAGTCCAGCTCCCCGGCCACCTTGTCCTTCCCCTCCCCACTGTGGAGAGAAAGAGAGTCTCACCCAGCCCCTGGAGCAGGGCCTGGCCAGTGGGGGGCGCTGTGGGGAGCAGGGCAGGGCACTGGCTATAGGGAGCTGTGGGGCACTGGTTGTGGGGCACTGGCGGGGAGGTTATGGCGGACGCTGTGGGGCACTGGTGGGGGTAGTGGGGGATGCTGTGGGGAGCTGGGGGGCACTGGTGGGGGGAATTGTGGGGGATTCTGTGGGGGCACTGGTGGGGTATGACGAAGTGGGACTGTTCTTAATGTTTCCTCTGAATACTGTGGGGGTGCCTCAGTTTCCCCTAGGCATTTCTTAAGTCTCCAGGTGGGGGGATAAGGGCGGGTGATTGTTGCAGAGCAAAGGGCCAGGGTCCATAAATGGCGACACTCTGTCTCCTGGCAGCTGATGGCCTGGGCCCTTCCCCCTGCCAGGTGAGAGCTAAAGGGCTGGAAAACTAAGGGATCCGGTGCCCTCCTGCCCCGAGAAAGGGACAAAGCCCGGGGGGGGGGCTGGAGGGGGAGTCAGTTGGGGGCTGGCTGGGGACGAGGAGTGAAGGGCAGACGGGGTTGTCTGGCTCCCTGCCCCCCAAGACGGACCTGACTGAGGGGTCCTGGTCTCTGTACCTACCAGCTCTGGTTTAGACCATGCTCCCGTCAGCTAATAAACCTTCTGTGTCCCCGGCTGGCTGAGAGTCACGTCTGACTGTGGAGTCGGGGGGCAGGATGCTCTGGCTCCCCCAGGACCCCCCCCCCCGTGTGGACTCGCTGTGGGAAGTGCGGGGTAGGGCAGGGGAGACTGGAGGCTCCGGGGTCAGCCCCAGGAAGAGGGAAGCCGGGGCAGCGTCTTGCCCTGGGGACAGTAGCTCCGAGAGAGGAGGGTCCCCCCGAGCCCTGGCTGGGTCATAGGGGGCAGCTGCAGAGCATCACCCGGGGACGCCGTGACATGGGGGGAGTTGTGGGGATGCTGTGGGGCATTGGTGGGGGGTTGTTGGGGTGTCACGGCATGTGGAGAGTTATGGGGGATGCTGTGGGGCGCTGGCGGGGGGTTGTGGGGGATGCTGGGGGGCGCTCTGGGGCGCTGGCGGGGGGTTGTGGGGGATGCCGTGGGGAGCTGGGGGGCGCTGGCGGGGGTTGTGGGGGATGCTGGGGGGCGCTCTGGGGCGCCGGCACTCACGTCCGTTTGAAGGCCTGGAGCACATTGTCACTCTCCTCCGTCTGTGGGGCTGGGAAAGAGGGTTGGGGACAGTATGACACCCTGCTCCAGCCCCCATGATCCCTGCCGCCGCCCCCCCCCCCCATATACACCTCTGCTCGGGCCTCCATACCTCCGACACACGACCCCCAGTGCTGGGGGGGGACTACATTATGGTGGGTCACATCAAAGTGGCCTGCCGCGGCGGGGGGGGGGGGTGGGGGGGAGTTATAGCAGCTCACCAGGTTTTCTGCCATTCTGGGCGGGTCTGTGGGGGGGGGGCCCTGGGCTGGGGGGTGTCTGCGTGGGCAGGGGGGTCCTGGCACTGGGGAGGGTCTGGGTGTGTATGCGGGGGGCTCCCTGCCTCAGGGACTTTCTGGGGGTCTGCTTGGCCTGGGAGGAGTTTCAAGGGGGCTCCATCTCCCAGGGACTTGGGGGTCTCCCCAGCCTGGGGAGCTCTGGGGGCGGGGGTGTTCCTGCTCTGGGGGCATGTCCCTGCTCGGGGGGGGGAGTTCATTCCTCACCCAGCCTTGGGGGGTGCTCTCGGAGGTGTCCCTGCCCTGGGGAGTTTTGGGGTCTCCCCAGCCTGGGGTGGACTCTGGGGGGCGTCCCTGACCCGGGGGTCTGTCCCTGCCCTGGGTTTGGTGTCTCCCCAGCCCGGAGGGTTCTGAGGGGGATGTCTCTGCCCTGGGGGGCTTTGGGGGTCTCCCCAGCCTGGGGGAGCTATGGGGGTCTGTCCCTGACCCGGGGGCTGTCCCTGCTCTGGGGGGTTTGGGGTTCTGAGGAGTGTCCCTGCCCTGGGGGGGTTCAGGGTCTCCCCAGCCTGGGGGGGTTCTGGGGAGTGCGTCCCTGACCCAGGGAGTGTCCCTGCTCCGGGAGGTTTGGGGTCTCTCCAGCCTGGGGGGTTTGGAGGGGGGTGTCGCTGACCCGGGGGGGTCCCTGCCCCCCGCTCACCCTCCACGTCGATGTTGAAGGTGCACGTGTCGCTCTTTTCCTTGCTCGCCACCTCGCAGCGATAGTCGCCCCGGTCCCCGATCACCACCTTCCCGATGCGCAGCTCGAAGGTGTACACCTGGGGGGGGGCAGTGTGTGGGTGATGCTGTCCGTCCGTCCGTCTGGGCGGGACTTGGGCTTGCTCCCGCCCCCCACCCCCGCCGCTGCCCCGGCGTCTGGCGGGCGATCGACCCAGAGGGACACCCACAAAGCCAGGGGACCCCCCAGGCCAGGCGGGGCCTGGCTGCCCAGACAGAGCCCATGGGGGACAGAGGGGCTGGGCTAGGGGGCATGGGGGGGGCTGGACCTGCACCCGTGAAGCCCCCTGCCCCCCGCCCCAGCCAGCCCCCCACCTTCTTCTCCTTGTCGAAGGTCTCCTTGAACTGGAACCGGAGGCCGCTCTTGATGCCGAGTTCCAGCCACTTCCCCTTGAACCACTTGATGCTCGGCTTGGTGGAGAGCTGGGATCCGTCCACCTGCACCTCCAAGGCCACCTCCTTCCCTGCGCGGGGGAGGAGGGGGGCAGGTCAGCAACCCCCCTCCCGCCACCCCCACCTCCACCTCCTCCAGCCGCAGGCAGTCCGCCAGCCCCCACCTCCTCTGGCCTGAACCCCTCAATCCCCCGACCCCCTCTGGCCAGAGCCCCCCCATCCCCTGACCCCCTCTGATTAGTGACCCCCCAATCCCCTGACCCCCTCTGGCCAGAGCCCCCCCCATCCCCAGACCCCCTCTGATTAGTGACGCCCTGTGACAAAGTGGGAATGTGCTTTATGTTTTCTCTGAATACTGTGTGTGTGCCTCAGTTTCCCCAGTGCAGTTCTTAAGTATCTAGGTGGGGGGATAAGGGGGTGTGATTGTTGCAGAGCCCTAGAGGGCCAGTGTGATGGGGTCTGCACAGAGAATGGCCGATGCCCTGTCTCCTGATGGCCCTCTCCCCCCCCCCGGCGCAAGGTGCCAACTGAAGGTGTTGGAGAACTGTCACGGCGTCCCCGGGCGATGCTCTGGAGCTGCTCCATATGGAGCCAGGCAGGACTTGGGGGGGACCCTCCTCTCTCGGTGCTACTGTCCCCAGGGCAAGACGCTGCCCCAGCTTCCACCTTCCTGGGGCTGACCCCGGAGCCTCCAACCTCCCCTGCCCCACCCCGCGCTTCCCGCAGCGAGTCCGCACGGGGGGGGGTCCTGGGGGAGCCAGTGGGTCCTGCCCCCCGACTCCGCAGTCAGACGTGACTCTCAGCCAGCCGGGGACACAGAAGGTTTCTTAGATGCCAGGACCCCTCAGTCAGGTCCGTCTTGGGGGGCGGGGAGCCCAGAGCCCCATCTGGGCCTCCCTCCATTTCCCCAGCCAGCTCCAAACTGAAAAAGTCCTGCCCCCTGTGACGAAGTGGGGGATTTTCTTGGTTTTTCCAATGGTTGCATGCTGAGGGGGTGGGACTCAGTTTCCCTCCGTGTTACTGAGGTGATGGGAGAGGGAGTTTCTTGGTACAGGGGACCGGCGAGGGACTTGGGACCCCAGCCAATGGCCTGGAGAACGGAGACCCCAGCGACTGGTGGCCGGGAGGCCCCGCTCGGGGGTCACAGCCGGGTCCGGCCAGTGGGAGGACAATGGGCTGTGAAGAGAGGACCCCGGTGACCTGGCCAGCCGGTTCCAGCCAGAGGGGCCAGAGGACAGAAGAGGGGAGAGGGGGCCCAGGCGACCCTGTTTACCTGGAGAGAAGACGATAGACAGAGGGGGGCTTGGGGCCGGTGATCTCAGCTGCCCAGCTGGGAAGCAGGGGGGCTCGGGGCTGGAGAGGGGAGCAGGCAGAGCCCCCCTGGATGCAGGAGAAACTGGGATGTGCTGGGCTGAGGGAGGCCAGGCCTGCGAACCGGAGAGTTTCCTGTGCTGGGTTCAGACGCTCAATAAACCCTCCTGTTTTACGCTGGCTGAGAGTTGCTCCAGGCTAGAGAACAGGGGGGCATTATTCCCTCTGGGGGTGAAGGCCCCAGGGGTCTGGAGCGAAGGGACTCCCTGCGGGGGCCCACAGCAGAGACCTCCGTGCTAAGGCTCAGGGAGGTGCGGTTCCAGGAGGCAGAGGGGCTTAACCCCCGAGAAAGTGAACCCCCGAGAAGGGCTGTCACACTGAAGGGGGTTCCCCGCACGGACCGCACAGGGCCAAGAGTGGGCACGACCTGGGAGTCCGTGACGCCCCTCCTCTGGCCTTTGTCTCTTTCCCAGGCCAGGAGGCCACCTGATCTCTTTGTTCTCCCACCCCTTCAGTTGGCACCTTGCAGGGTGGGGCCCAGGCCATCAGGAGACAGGGTGTCGGCCATTCTCTGTGCAGACCCCATCACACTGGCCCTCTAGGGCCCTGCAACAATCACACGCCCTTATCCCCCCCACCTAGATACTTAAGAACTGCCTAGGGGAAACTGAGGCACGCACCCAGTATTCAGAGGGAACATTAGGAACATTCCCACTTCATCACCCCCCCCACAATCCCCTGACCCCCTCTGGCCAGAGCTTTTCCCAGCCCCCGACCCGCTCTGATTAGTGACCCCCCCCAATCCTCTGACCCCCCTCTGCCAGAGCTCCCCCATCCCTCAACCCCCTCTGCCCCAAGCTTTTCCCAGCCCCTGACCTCCTCTGGCCAGAGCCTTTCCCAGCCCCCCATCATCCCCAGGAGCCCCCGAGATCTGCCCCACCCAGGCGGATGCCCCCGAGTCCTACCGCACTCCACAAGGATATGGCCTGGTTTCTGCAGGAACAGGCTTGGGGTCTCATCCGGCTTGTCCTGGGGCTTGGGGTCTGCAGCAGATGGGGAAACGGGGGTCAGGACAGGGAACCTGGGGCTGCCGCACAGTGGAGGGGGGCCGGGGCTGTGGGGGTGCTGGGAGGTCCCAGGGCTGGGATGTAGTGGGGGGGATGGGCCGTGTCTGGGTGCCAGGTTCCTGGGGGCTGGGATGTAGTGTGGCGGGGTACGGGGCATGTCTGGGTGCCAGGTTGCCGGGGGCTGGGATGTAGTGAGGGGGCCGGGGCAATGGGGGTGCTGGGAGGTCCCAGGGGCTGGGATGTAGCGGGAGTGGGGGGCATGTCTGGGTGCCCGGTTCCTGGGGGCTGGGATGTGGCGGGGTACGGGGCCGTGTCTGGGTGCCGGGTTCCCGGGGGCTGGGATGTGGCGGGGTACAGGGCCGTGTCTGGGTGCCGGGTTCCCGGGGGCTGGGATGTGGCGGGGGCACGGGGCCGTGTCTGGGTGCCGGGTTCCCGGGGGCTGGGATGTGGCGGGGTACGGGGCCGTGTCTGGGTGCCGGGTTCCCGGGGGCTGGGATGTGGCGGGGTACGGGGCCGTGTCTGGGTGCCGGGTTCCCGGGGGCTGGGATGTGGGCGGGGTACGGGGCCGTGTCTGGGTGCCGGGTTCCCGGTGGCTGGGATGTGGCGGGGTACGGGGCCGTGTCTGGGTGCCGGGTTCCCGGGGGCTGGGATGTGGCGGGGTACGGGGCCGTGTCTGGGTGCCGGGTTCCCGGTGGCTGGGATGTGGCGGGGTACGGGGCCGTGTCTGGGTGCCGGGTTCCCGGGGGCTGGGATGTGGCGGGGCACGGGGCCGTGTCTGGGTGCCGGGTTCCCGGGGGCTGGGATGTGGCGGGGCACGGGGCCGTGTCTGGGTGCCGGGTTCCCGGGGGCTGGGATGTGGCGGGGTACGGGGCCGTGTCTGGATGCCGGGTTCCCGGGGGCTGGGATGTGGCGGGGTACGGGGCCGTGTCTGGGTGCCGGGTTCCCGGGGGCTGGGATGTGGCGGGGTACGGGGCCGTGTCTGGGTGCCGGGTTCCCGGTGGCTGGGATGTGGCGGGGTACGGGGCCGTGTCTGGGTGCCGGGTTCCCGGGGCTGGGATGTGGCGGGGTACGGGGCCGTGTCTGGGTGCCGGGTTCCCGGTGGCTGGGATGTGGCGGGGTACGGGGCCGTGTCTGGGTGCCGGGTTCCCGGGGGCTGGGATGTAGTGGCCCGAGGAGGGGGGATGTTCCCTGCCAGGCGCGCGTGCGAAGGCCACGTCCCGTCTCAGACCCGCTCACCTGCTGGGTGCTCCTCTGGGGCTTCTGAAAAGAAACCAGGATTTGGATCAGTCAGAAACTCAGTATCCAGCCCTGTCCCATCCCAGCCCCCCGCCCAACCCCCGATGGGAGGAAGTGTGGGATTTCCTCAGTGCTGTGTGTCACGGGGTCCCCGGGCGATGCTCTGGAACTGCTCCCCATGAAGCCAGGCAGGACTCTGGGGAGTCTCCTCTCTGGGAGCAGCCTGTCTGCAGGGCACACAGCTCACCCGGCTCCACCTTCCTGGGTCTGACCCCCGAGCCTCCAGCCTCCCCTGCCCCTCCAGGCGCTTCCCACAGCGAGTCCGCCCAGGCGGGGTCTTGGGGGGGCCAGAGGGTCCTGCCCCCCACTCCGCAGTCAGACGCGACTCTCAGCCAGCCAGGAAAACAGAGGTTTATTAGACGACAGGAACATGGTCTAACACAGAGCTTGTAGGTGCAGAGACCCGGACCCCTCAGCTGGGTCCATTTTGGGGCCAGTGAGCCAGACAACCCCGTCTGCCCTTCACTCCATGTCCCAGCCAGCCCCACACTGAAACTCCCTCCAGCCCCTCCTCCTCTGGGCTTTGTCCCTTTCCCGGGCCAGGAGGGCACCTGATTCCTTTGTTCTCCAGCCCTTTAGCTCTCACCTTGCAGGGGGGAAGGGCCCAGGCCATCAGTTGCCAGGAAACAGGGTGTCGGCCATTCTCTGTGTCCAGCCCCCTGCACACACCTGCCCTCTAGGGCTCTGCAAGGATCATACACTCTTACCCCACCCCCTAGAACTGCCTAGGGGAAACTGAGGCACCCCCACACTATTCAGAGGAAACGTTAAGAACAGTCCCACTTCGTCACACTGTGTATGAGCAGTGTGTGTGTGTGTGTTTCTCCTGCATGTAATGAGGGGGTGGGAGCGCGGGGGGGGGACAGGAGGGCTCTGTGTCGGAGGAGGGGCTATTAACCTGGGAATGGTGCAGGGGAGTTTTACTAGTTTACTGTCTTCTGCTAACACGGGGTGTGCCTCAGTTTCCCTGGGGTGCTGCACCAACACTAGCTGGGGATGGGAAACAAGGGGGTGACTTCACTGAGGGGTGATACCTGCTGGCCAGCACAAAGGGTGGCGGTTTCCCTGCGTAACCTGAGCCCAGGAGGGGATGGGGCCAGGTGACACCTTCTGCCCGGGAAACTGGACAAAGGCTGGAGGGAGGGGGGTGGCTGGGGGAGGCGGCTGGAGGGGGTTTCAGTTTGGAGCTGGCTGGGGAGAGGGGCTGAATCCCAGAACCGGGATCTGGGCTCCCCAACCCGCAAGTGGGACCTGACTGAGGGGTCCTGGTCTCTGTACCTACAAGCTCTGTTTTGGGCTGTGCTCCTGTCGGCTAATAAACCTTCTGTGTTACTGGCTGGCAGAGAGTCCCAGGGAATCGCAGGAAGTGGGGGGCGCAGGGCCCTGACTCCCCCACACTCAGTGACAACTGGTGTCAGCAGTGGGATGTACTGCACCCCACGGACGGCGCTTCCTGCAGAAAGTGACTGGGGAGCAGTAAAACGAAGGGGGATTAACAAGAACCAGGCGTGCTGACGGCTCAGAGAGGAGCTAGGCTTAACCCCTGGGAGTGGGTGACCAGCGAGAAGGACTGTTGCAGTAACGGGGTCCCCCTGGGGACGGCGGCGAGCGGTTCCAGGGTCAGAGGAGTCTGCCGCTCGATCCTGGGAGAGAGGTGGTGACCTGGAGAAGGGCTGGCACAGTCGGGGTTCGAGTCCACAACAACTTGGGAACAGCGGGGAGATGTATAACCACCACCTTAAGAGGGAGCTGGAGGAAGAGGATCGCTCGGAGGAGCTGATCCCTGCCCCGGAGGGAAGCAGCCTGGCAAGAGCGAAGAGCAGAGAGCCCCCCACTGCGGTGAGTGAGGGGGGACTCAGGTCTGCCCGGAGCTTTGATCAGCGCATCCTGGCCCAGTGGAAGGAAGGGGAGGACCTAGATGAATTCCTGATGGCCTCTGAGGCGGCCTGCAGGCTGCACAGGGTTGACCCTGCCGACAGGCTCCGGTTCCTCACCCCCTTACTGGACCCCAAAGCCGTGGGGCTGTCCGGCCGAATGGAAGGGGAGGAGGCAGGGGACTATGAACTGCTCAAAAAGGCCCTGCTCCGTGGGTTCGTGCTGACGCCCGAGGTGTACCGGGAAAGGTCCTGGAGTCAGCGTAAAGCCCCAGAGGTCACATATCTGGGACTGGCCCTCCGGATGGAGGGATATGCCCCCAAGTGGGCAGAGGGGGCCCAGACGAGGGAGGACCTGCTTAACCTGAGTGGGCTGGAGCATTTCCCACCGGACCTGAGGCTGTGGCTGGAGGACCCGCGACACGCAGGGCGGCTGGCTGAGGAGCTCGTGAAGAGCCGGTCAGGGGCTGGCAGGGAGGAGTCCCAAAGGAACAGACCCGCCCCGATGCAGAGAGAGAGTTACCCTGGGACCCCCCAAAGGGGGAAAGTGGAGAACCCCCTCCCAAGGGGAACAACCGGCCTCAGGACCAACCGCCCGGCTCGAGGGGACCAACGGGACGTGACTTGTTATTACTGTGGCCAGAGAGGCCACATACGGACCCAGTGCCCCCGTCTCCAGGACAGACTGAGCAGACCGAACCCGCACAGGGTTAACGGGGCAGGGACCCAGTCGGAGGAGGGGCAGGCTTCCCAGGCATGGGGGGCTGGCAGCTTACCCACTGCATAGGAGGGAGGAGTGCCCCAGACCAGCTCCTCTGGGGGGCTTGATGACCCTTGAGTAGGTCTATTCCCACAGACAGGAGCTGGCTCCTCGCTGGAAACAATCCCCCTCTCTGATCGGCTCACCCCTGCCCAGCGAGCTGAGATCAGGGGGGTGCGGCATCCCTACCGACAGCTGTTTCCCACCCAGCCTGGACGCACTAATCTGACTGTCCGCCGGGTGCAGGCTGGGTCGCACCCGCCGATAAGATGCTCCCCCTTCCGAGTCACAGGGAAAACTGCTCAGGACCTGGACAGAGAGGTCAGGGACATGCTGGCTCTGCGGGTGATCCAGCCCTGGGGCCTCGCCGGTGGGGTGCTGGTCCCCAAAACAGACAGGTCGGTCCGGTTCTGTGTGGACTATTGGAAGCTCAATGCCATCACTGTGTCTGATGCCTACCCCATGCCCAGGCCTGACGACCTCCCAGACAAGCTGGGGGGAGCTCGGTACCTTACCACCGTGGATCTTACAAAAGGCTGCTGGCAAGTGCCGCTGGGTGCAGATGCCCGGCTGAAATCGGCCTTTATCACCCCCTGGGGCTCTATGAGTTCCTGGCCCTGCCTTTCGGCCTCAAGGGGGCGCCGGCCACCTTCCAACACGAGGGGGGGGAGGGGTAAACTTTTTGGCCCAAGGGCCACATCGGGGTTGCGCAATTGTATGGAGGGCCGGGTGGGGAAGGCTGTGATTCCCCAAACAGCCTGCCCCTCGCCCCCTATCCGCCCCCTCCCACTTCCTGCCCCTGACTGCCCCCCTCAGAAACCCCGACCCATCCAACGCTCCTTGTCCCCTGACCACCCCCCCCGGGACCCCCCATCCAACCTCCCCCTGCTTCCCATTCCCTACTGCCATGACCCCTATCCACACCCCCACCCCTAACCGCCCCCCGGGACCCCAACTCCCCCTGCTTCCCATTTCCTGACTGCCCCCCCCCAGAACCTCCGCCCCATCCAACCACCCCCTGCTCCGTGTCCCCTGACTGCCCCTTGGGACCCCCTGCCCTTTATGGGTCCCCCTTTGGTTTCCTGCCCTTCCCCCCCTTCCTGCTGGGATCTCCCCTCTTCCCCAAATCAACATTGGCTTGTTTTCACCACAAAGCGCCCTGAGAGCGGGGCGGGAAGCATCCCCCCTTGGGCATTATGCCCCCCGCCCAGGACCACCCCAGCCCATCCCCAGCTCTGACCTTTTGGAGCTTCTGGGGCCTCTTTCGCCTCCTCTTTCTTCTTCTCCTCTTTCTTCTCCTTCTTTTCGGCAACTAGTGGCAGAGACACGGAAAAAGAATGTCAAATGGTCTGGCTGGGGTCAATGCAGGGGGAGCTGGGGGAAACTGAATGACCTGGGCTATCTTGGAGTCCGTCTGGATTGTCTCTTATGGCCTTGAACCCTTGGGCTCTGCTCAAACATGTTCACATTGCCAGGCCCGACCACCTGATGCCCAAGAGTTGCAAAAGAACCGGCCAAGGATCTCTCCTCGCCATGGATGTTAATCTTTACCAAACCCCGGGTGATTCTAATGGGGCCTGCTAAGGGAGCTCCAAAAGGGGGATGGGCTATTCCGGTTGCCCTGCTGGCAATCCCAGGTAAAATAATGGAACGGCTTATTCGAAACTCTGTCAGCAAAGAGTCAGAGGCTAAAGCTATTATTTCTGCCGGGGCGGGTTGGCCCGCAGCCAAACCAGCTGCTATCTTTGGCCCGGGGTGCTGAGCTGGCTGGTAAAGGGGGAATCTGTGTTCCCAGCGTAGACTTGACTTTCTCCGAGGCGCGTGCAAAGACCTGCGTGATCTGGAATGGACACGGCTCAGGGATTGAGCCCAGGCTGCCTGTCAGCGAGCGGCGCCGTTTCAAGCGGCAACCCCTGGGGATCAGCTCTGGGGCCGTTGCTAGTTACGAATGAGCTGGCCGTGTGGTTTGCAGAGGACACACTGAGTGGGGGGCAGGGGGCAGCGAGGCAGACGGGTTGGGGTTACAGCGTGAGCTGAATTGCCGCAAACCGACAGAATGGGCTTTAACACAGACAAATACGGGGAGGGGGGGATCTGGGACGGGGGAACTTAGGGGGCTCCATGGCCTGGGGTGCAGGTCGGCTGGGAGATAGCAGGGCCCAAACTCCCAGGGAGGGGTGGGGGTCCATCCAGGCCAGGGCCTGCCCACAGACCATTCACAGTGAGGCTACCCTGGGGGTGGGGCCCTCGCACCAGGACCTGCCCCAGCGCACACGCACACGTGTGTGCAGAGACGCACACACCGGTCCATCCATCCCCGTGCACATGGCCCTCTAGCCAGCCCTCCATGCACGCTGGGACACCTGTATGAATCCTGTGTGTGACTCAGTTTCCCTCTGCACTTTGTGTTGCCCCCTGGTGAGTGCCGAGGGGTAACCGCTGCTCCTGGCGCCGCCCAGAGACGTGCGGGGTGGGGTGTCACCGCTCTGGTTCGGGGGACGATGGGGCGGGAAAGAACTGGCTGAACCGAGCCAAATCAACAGAGGGTCCAGAGAGCCAATGGCAGCCCCCAGGACTGAACAACGGGCCGGGGGTGGTGGATGGCATGGCCAGTGGGCACTGGGAACTCGGCCTGGCCCTGCTGGGGGCCCCGGGATGGGCAGGGGCTAAGAGCTGGCTTTGGGGAGAGGCTGAACGGCTCCCCGAGATGACCAGGGGTCTGGGGCCCTGCAAACCCCGGACAGGGACCCCGCAGACAGAACCAGGCTCTCCCAGGCAGCTGGCTCGGTCGGATCTGGTGGGCAGAGCTCCCGGGGGCAGCGGAGTGGGGGGCTGGCAGCGGAGTGGGGGGCTGGCACCTGGGGGCTCAGTCTCGGGGGTGGGGAGGCCGCGTGGCCGGTCCTGCAGGCAGAGCGGGACCCCCCGGGGCGCTGGCACTGACGGGGGCTGGTCCAAACCTGGGGTGTAGCCCTGACCCTGTGGATGTGTGGCACAGACACACCCTTTATCCCTCCCGCCATCCTTCCCTCCATCTATCCGCCTTTACACCCCTCCATCCATCCCTCCATCTATCTGCCCTTCCCACCCCTCCATCCACACCCCTCCATCCATTCCTCCATCTATCTGCCCTTCCAGCCCTCCATCCACACCCCTCCATCCATTCCTCCATCTATCTGCCCTTCCCACCCCTCCATCGCACCCCTCCATCCATCCCTCCATCCCTCCATCTATCTGCCCTTCTCACCCCTCCATCCACACCCCTCCATCCATCTGCCCTTTCCACCCCTCCTTCGCACCCCTCCATCCATCCCTCCATCTATCTGCCCTTCCCACCCCTCCTTCGCACCCCTCCATCCATCCCCCCATTCCTCCATCTATCTGCCCTTCTCACCCCTCCATCCACACCCCTCCATCCATCCCTCCATCTATCTGCCCTTCCAGCCCTCCATCCACACCCCTCCATCCATCCCTCCATCCCTCCATCTATCTGCCCTTCCCACCCCTCCTTCGCACCCCTCCATCCATCCCTCCATCTATCTGCCCTTCTCACCCCTCCATCCACACCCCTCCATCCATCTGCCCTTTCCACCCCTCCTTCGCACCCCTCCATCCATCCCTCCATCCCTCCATCTATCTGCCCTTCCCACCCCTCCTTCGCACCCCTCCATCCATCCCCCCATTCCTCCATCTATCTGCCCTTCTCACTCCTCCATCCACACCCCTCCATCCATCCCTCCATCTATCTGCCCTTCCAGCCCTCCATCCACACCCCTCCATCCATCCCTCCATCCCTCCATCTATCTGCCCTTCCCACCCCTCCTTCGCACCCCTCCATCCATCCCTCCATCTATCTGCCCTTCTCACCCCTCCATCCACACCCCTCCATCCATCTGCCCTTTCCACCCCTCCTTCGCACCCCTCCATCCATCCCTCCATCCCTCCATCTATCTGCCCTTCCCACCCCTCCTTCGCACCCCTCCATCCATCCCCCCATTCCTCCATCTATCTGCCCTTCTCACTCCTCCATCCACACCCCTCCATCCATCCCTCCATCTATCTGCTCTTCCATCCCTCCATCCACACCCCTCCATCCATCCCTCCATCTGCCCTTGTCACCCCTCCATCCACACCCCTCCATCCATCCCTCCATCTATCTGCCCTTCCAGCCCTCCATCCACACCCCTCCATCCATTCCTCCATCTATCTGCCCTTCCCACCCCTCCATCGCACCCCTCCATCCATCCCTCCATCTATCTGCCCTTCCCACCCCTCCTTCGCACCCCTCCATCCATCCCTCCCTCCCTCCATCTATCTGCCCTTCCAGCCCTCCATCCCCACACCCCTCCATCCATCCCTCCATCTATCTGCCCTTCCCACCCCTCCTTTGCACCCCTCCATCCATCCCTCCCTCCCTCCATCTATCTGCCCTTCCAGCCCTCCATCCCCACACCCCTCCATCCTTTCCCCCATCTATCTGCCCTTCCCACCCCTCCATCGCACCCCTCCATCCATCCCTCCATCTATCTGCCCTTCCCACCCCTCCATCCACACCCCTCCATCCATCCCTCCATCCCTCCATCTATCTGCCCTTCCCACCCCTCCATCCACACCCCTCCATCCATCCCTCCATCTATCTGCCCTTCCAGCCCTCCATCCACACCCCTCCATCCATCCCTCCATCCCTCCATCTATGTGCCCTTCTCACCCCTCCATCCACACCCCTCCATCCATCCCTCCATCTATCTGCCCTTCCCACCCCTCCATTGCACCCCTCCAACCCTCCATCTATCTGCCCTTCCACCCCTCCATCCACACCCCTCCATCCATTCCTCCATCTATCTGCCCTTCCCACCCCTCCTTCACACCCCTCCATCCATCCCTCCATCCATCCATCCCTCCACCTGCCCCCCCTACATCTGTCTATCCCCATCCACCCCCTCTATCTATCTAGCTAGCTCCATACATGCCCCCCCGCCCCAGCCCCTCTTTGTTATAACACTGCCACACATGCAGGGACACCAGCCCCCTCCTCACTGCAGCGCCTTCCCCAGACCCGCCCCATGTTTGGCAGCATATGCCCCTGGGTGCTGCTCCCCCCCCCCGCCCCGGGGCAGCTGTCCAGCTCCCCTGCCCCGAGGCGTGAACGCATCTCCCCAGGGTGCTAATCTGTGCAACAGGGGCAGCTATTATCTGCTGTGTAGGGCCAGGAGGCCAGCACGGCAGCCTGAGCCTACCCAGCCCCAGGGGTGGGGAAGCACCTGGACACCCCCCTGCCATCCCCCCAGCTCTGCCAGCCCTCCTATGCGCTGACTCTGGCATTCCAGGCCCTTTGACTACCTCCGTGACCCCCTAATATAGCCCTGGCCGGCCCGCTCCGAGCAGGAATAGCCGGCCCAGCTGTCGTCCCTGGGAGCCAGGCCAGGGGGAGCTGCCACTCAGCACCGCGGGGAGACGTGGGCAGCAGGCCTGGGGGCAGGGGGAGCTCGCTGGGCCTGCCAGAGCCCCCTGCGCACCTCCCAGGCCACCTTCGAACCCCGTGCCACCCCAGAGGTGGCTGCATCACGGGGGGCCTTGTTCAAACAGCCCTCCCCATGCAGCCCCTGCCCCACCCCAGAGGGGCCATGTCTCAGCCCTGGGTCCCCATACACCCAGACCCCACGTCCCACCCCAGAGGGGGCCGCATCTCAGCACCGGGCGAGCGGTCCCTGTGTACCCAGCCCCTGTCCCCCACCCCAGAGGTGGCTGCATCACGGAGTCCCTATTCAAACAGCCCTCCCGATGAAGCCCCTGCCCCACCCCAGAGGGGCATGTCTCAGCCCTGGGTCCCCATATACCCAGCCCCAGTGCCCCACCCCAGAGGTGGCTGCAGATCAGCGCCAGGCAAGGGGTCCCCATATACCCAGCCCCCGTGACTCACCCCAGACTTGCCCCCCGGCCCCCGAATCTTTCTCACTCCCTGTAGGTCAGATGCTAGACCTGGACGCCTGGGTTCAATTCCCAGCTCTGCCCCTGACAGCCTGGGCAAGTCGCTTTGCCGTGCCTCAGTTTCCCCCATTTAAAAATCCATCTTGTCTCGCTAGACTGGGAGCACATCAGGGCAGGGGCTGGGTCTCCTGCCTGGTGTGGCGGGGGCCCTGAACTTGGGGGGGGTCTGTGCAGCGCCCAGCACCACGGGGGCCCCAAACTTGCAGCGCCCATCACCCCTGATCACGGTGGGAAGGGCTGGATCCTGGTGGGTCCCGTCTCCCCCACGCTGGGGGACTGTGGGGGGCAGACGGGCAGCAAGATTTGATTTAGCACTCGGCACCTGGGCCCCCCCCACACCAAGGTTTGGCTTTTCCCGGCCCCGTCTCACGTTGCAGCTGGGGGGCGCCGTGCCCTAGTAGGGGCAGGGAGCGAGCGAGACGTGCTGGGGGGGGGTTATAATTAGCCGCTGGCGCGGGACCCCCTGCCCGTGCCGGAGTAGTAACCGGACCCTGCCCGCAGGAAGAGCCCCTGGGCTCAGCACATCGAAAGGCCACGGCGGGGGGGAAGCAGCTAAGCCCCGAAATCCCCACCCCATCGCCTGGGTGCGGGGCCCGGAGACTCACCCAGAGCCCGGGCCAGAGAGACACCTGCCCAGCCCGGGGCGCCAGGAATGGCCCCACTGCCCCGAACACCCTTCCATACACCCCACTCACACCCCCACAGCCCCGAACACCCCTCCACACACCCCAGTCACACCCCACTCCACACACATACAGCCCCGAACACCCCTCCACACACCCCACTCCACACACAGCCCCGTACAGCCCTCCACACACCCCACTCACACCCCACTCCACACACACACAGAGCCCCGTACAGCCCTCCACACACCACACTCACACCCCACTCCACACACACACATGGAGCACACAGCCCCATACACCCCGCCACACACCCCAGTCACACCCCACTCCACACACATACAGCCCCGAACACCCCTCCACACACCCCACTCCACACACAGCCCCGTACAGCCCTCCACACACCCCACTCACACTCCACTACACACACACACACGGACCACACAGCCCTGTACAGCCTTCCACACACCCCACTCACACCCCACTCCACACACACACACGGAGCACACAGCCCCATACACCACTCCACACACATACAGCCCCGAACACCCCTCCACACACCCCACTCCACACACAGCCCCGTACAGCCCTCCACACACCCCACTCACACCCCACTACACACACGCAGAGCACACAGCCCCATACACACCTCCATGCATGCAGCAGTGTGATGGACACACCTCAACACACACAGCACACACGGCCCTGTGTGATGGACTCACACACACCTGCAGGCAGGGAGCACATGGCCCTGTGTGCATAGACACACACCAGTACACACACACACAGAAGCATCCCACTATCCCCAGCCACTGTGCAGGGCATACAGACAACACAGTCCAGCCTGTGCCCCCCCCCGGCCCCCCAACACACCAGCTATTCTGCACAGAGGCCCCTCCAGGCTGTGAGACCCCCCCCAACAGAGACACTGACACCCCAACACACAAACCCTCTGAGCTAAGCCCACCCCAACTTTCCAGCCTGGGGGGGCCCTGCCCGCAATACCCCAAGGTACCTCTGTCCCCCCCCAGTGGGGCCACTGCCCACAACCACCCCCAATGAGGGCGGCTCTGGGGACACAGACCCAGTGGAGTATTTCGGGGGGCACGGGGATGTGCGTGCAGGAATTCATGAAGCAGCCTGCCCCCCTGCTCCCCATAGCACCCCCCGCTCACCTACCACCAGCTGGGAAAGGCCGGGGCCTCAGCAGCTGGCAGCCCCTCCCCCCCCCAGCCAGCGCGCCCACCCTGCTCCCAGCCCCTGCATGGCCCCCACATCTCCTCCTGGCTGCACCCCCCCAAACCTGGAATGCCAAGGGGGGGCCTCTGCCCTGTCACCCTCCTCCCCCCAAGCCCTGGCACTATTCCACTCTGAGACAGGCTGCCCCAATGGGGTGTCAGCCTTGGCCTGTGCCACCCACCCGCCCACATCCTGTGTATTCCCCCCCCCCAGGTTCCTGGGCCAGCGGCTGGGAGTCCAGGGTGGGGGGAACCTCATGCCAATGAGACAGCCGGGGGGGGAGCCCCAAGAACACCCCAGCACCCAGAGCCCGGGCACCCGACTGCGTGCCCTGCAGCAGCCCACCAGGCACCCACGGGTGCCAGGCTGCAATGGATGGGGAGGCAGGGTCAGTGCCCCCCCCGGTGTGGGGGGGCACCCGGGCACCTTACCGGCTTGCTTTGGCTGAGGCATGGCTGCGTGGCCTGGACAACGCCGTCTCTCCGGGGAGCGCCTGGCTGAGGCCTTTAAAGCGGGGGGGCCCCCCCTCTGGGATGGGGGGGCAGCCAAGGAGCTGTCACCTGACCCCAGGCCCCCGGCCAAATTCCTGAGCCCTGCCATCAACTGCTCTAAATCCCAGGCTTGGCCTTGGGAGAAACAGCCGGGTGGGGGGATGGAGCCTGGGGGGTGGGGGGGACCTGGGGCGATTAGGGCACGGGGGGGGGGGGAATTAGGACATGCCAGATACACCCCCCACCTCCAAGTCACCAGGCTCGGGGATGGGGGGATGGGGTCCAGGGCCTGTCCCCTCTAGGGGGCACCAGCTCCCCTCCACCCCCAGGGATGGGGACAGGCTGGCTCAGGGGGGCAGGACATGGGGCACGGGCCTGTCCCCTCTAGGGGGCGCCGGCTCCCCTCCACCCCCAGGGACGGGGACTGGCTGGCTCAGGGGGGCAGGGAATGGGGCACAGGCCTGTCCCCTCTGGGGGGCCCCGGCTCCCACCCAGCCCCAGGTTGCGGTCGCCGGGGGGCAGGCCGGGGTCCGACCGTCCCCTGGGCACCCCCCTCCCCGCCCCAGGCACTGAAGCCCGTGAAACCCGAGCCGAGCGCCGCGTCCCTGTCGTCCGTCAGCGCCGGGATCACGGGCCGGGCCAGGCCGCGCGCCGGTAATTCCAAGGCACCTCGGCCATCTGCTGCCTAATCCCCGGGCTGGGGGCCAAGATATGCCGCATGCCACAGAGCGGGGGGGTCCCCGTACACCCAGCCCCCCGCGCCCCCCCCCAGAGCCGGCCGCGCCCGGCGAGGGGTCCCCGTACACCCAGCCCTCCGCGCCTCCCCCCAGAGCCGGCCGCGCCCGGCGAGGGGTCCCGTACACCCAGCCCCCGCGCCCCCCCCCAGAGCCAGCCGCGCCCGGCGAGGGGTCCCCGTACACCCAGCCCCCCACGCTTCCCCCCCAGAGGGGCTGCATCCCAGCCAGGCGAAGGGGTCCTGAATACCCAGCCGCGCCCCCCTCCCCATCATCTCAGCACTGGCCCAGGGACCCCTTCCGCATCCTAGGGATTCAGATGAGGCCTGGGGGGGGATGGGAGGGGGGAATGAGGGATGGTGTCTCCCTATGGGCTGCAGCGCCCCCTGTGGACCGACAGCAGATGGGGTGGGCACTAGTCAGTTCCCGGTGGGGGTCAGACCTGGGAGGTCTCCTGCTGGCCAGGGCCCTGTGAGCTGGCGAGGGGGGGGGCAGTTCCAGGTCAGGGGCCCTGGGGGGGGGGGCCACAGCATCAGAGCAGGATCCTCAGCCCTTGGGGAGCTGGGGGGAGCATGGGGCTCTGCTGGGAGGGGAAGGAAGGGATCCCTGAGTTCCCCCCTAAGCCCTCCTTGCGGGGGTCCAGCAGCAAGGCTGTTAATCCCCCCCACATATGCACCCGGGCCAGCCCCACAGGGAACAGCAATCATGTCTTTCCCCCTCCCATCCCTGCCCCCTTCTGCCTCACTGCCTTCCCCCAGCCCCCACTCCCCTCCCAGAGCCGGGGATGGAACCCAGGAGTCCTGGCTCCTGGCCCCCCCTGGTTCCCGGCCCCCATCGTCTCGAACCCACTAACCCCCCTTTCCCCACCGAGGAATTTGATCTATAATTCCAGGGTAACAGGCCATTTTTCACAAGATTTTATTAGGAATTTACAAAATGATACAGACTCAATCGCTTAAAAAAACAAACAAACAAAGACCTGATTTTATACAAACTCCGAGGTGCCTGTGCAGAACATTAAATATACGCCCGGCTCTCTGTATTCACCCCCCAGGGGCCGAATCCCCTCAGAGAATATTAAAACGAGCCCTGGCCAGAGCCAGGGAGAGAACCCAGGAGTCCTGGCTCCCCCCACATCTATTCAACCCCACTCCCCTCCCAGAGCCAGAAATGGAACCCAGGAGTCCTGGCCTCCCAGCCTCCACCCTGCTCTAACCACTAGCCCCCACTCCCCTCCCAGAGCCAGGGAGAGAATCCAGGAGTCCTGGCTCCCAGCCCCCCTACAAACACTAGGCCCCACTCCCCTCCCAGAGCCAGAAATGGAACCCAGGAGTCCTGGCTCCCAGCCCCCGCCCCCACTCTAACCACTAGCCCCCACTCCCCTCCCAGAGCCAGGGAGAGAACCCAGGAGTCCTGGCTCCCAGCCCCCCCACTCTAACCACTAGCCCCCACTCCCCTCCCAGAGCCGAGGATGGAACCCAGGCGTCCTGGCTCCTGGGGGAGACCTCGGTGGCGTGGCGTTCGGGGGGCCGGGGGGGGGAGAGGGGAGGGCGGCCTGTTCACAGGGCCCCCCCCGCCCCGGGGCCGCTCAGTGCACTGTCCAGTCCCGCCGCCCGGGGGGCCGGCCCCCTACGAGGGGGCCTGGGCGCCCGGCAGCCCCAGCAGGGCCTGGCCGAACTGGTAGGTCAACTTCTTCTTCACCTTGCGGACCTCGCCCGTCTTGCCGTAGTTGCGCAGGGCCCGGGCCATCTTCTGGTAGGTCATGGCCTTGCGGTTGCCCTTCTGCTGCCCCCAGCGATGGGCCAGCAGCTCCTTGTGCTTGGAGGAGAACTGGAAGACGCCGGCCTCACGCTCCACCCACCACACGCACTCCCGCATGGCGCCACGCTGCAGCAGGTCCAGCAGGAACTGGTAGAGCCTCAGCTTCCGCCGGGAGCCTGCGGGGGCCACGGGCGTCAGGGGGGGGGCCGCTGCCACGGGAGGGGCGGGGCGGGGTGGGGAGGTGCCCACCGGCTGGGGGTGGGGCCACGGGCTTCAAGGGGGGGGCCGCTGCCACGGGAGGGGAGGGGCGGGGTGGGGAGGTGCCCACCGGCTGGGGGTGGGGCCACGGGCATCAGGGGGGCTGCTGCCACGGGAGGGGCGGGGCGGGGAGGTGCCCACGGGCTGGGGGTGGGGCCACGGGCGTCAGGGGGGCTGCTGCCACAGGAGGGGCGGGGCGGGGAGGTGCCCACGGGCTGGGGGTGGGGCCACGGGCGTCGGGGGGCCGCTGCCACAGGAGGGGAGGGGCGGGGTGGGGAGGTGCCCACCGGCTGGGGGTGGGGCCACGGGCTTCAAGGGGGGGGCCGCTGCCACGGGAGGGAGGGGCGGGGTGGGGAGGTGCCCACCGGCTGGGGGTGGGGCCACGGGCATCAGGGGGGCTGCTGCCACGGGAGGGGCGGGGCGGGGAGGTGCCCACGGGCTGGGGGTGGGGCCACGGGCGTCAGGGGGGCTGCTGCCACGGGAGGGGCGGGGCGGGGAGGTGCCCACGGGCTGGGGGTGGGGCCACGGGCGTCGGGGGGCCGCTGCCACGGGAGGGGAGGGGCGGGGTGGGGAGGTGCCCACCGGCTGGGGGTGGGGCCACGGGCTTCAAGGGGGGGGCCGCTGCCACGGGAGGGGAGGGGCGGGGTGGGGAGGTGCCCCCCGGCTGGGGGTGGGGCCACGGGCATCAGGGGGGCTGCTGCCACGGGAGGGGCGGGGCGGGGAGGTGCCCACGGGCTGGGGGTGGGGCCACGGGCGTCAGGGGGGCTGCTGCCACGGGAGGGGCGGGGCGGGGAGGTGCCCACGGGCTGGGGGTGGGGCCACGGGCGTCGGGGGGCCGCTGCCACGGGAGGGGAGGGGCGGGGTGGGGAGGTGCCCACCGGCTGGGGGTGGGGCCACGGGCGTCGGGGGGGGGCCGCTGCACGGGAGGGGAGGGGCGGGATGGGACAGGCAGGTGCCCACCGGCTGGGGGTGGGGCCACGGGTGTCAAGGGGGGGCCGCTGCCATGGGAGGGGAGGGGCGGGACAGGACGGGGAGGTGCCCACCGGCTGTGGGGGTGGGACGGGGGTTGTGTCCACAAGCTGGGGGGGTCCAGACAGGATTGTGTCTACAGGCTGTGGGGGTGGGACGGGGTTGTGTCCACAGGATGGGGGCTCAGACAGGATTGTGTTTATGGGCTGGGAGGGGGTGGGACAGAGACGTGTCCACATGCTGGGGGGGTGGACGTTGTCGTGTCCATGTGCTGGGGGGGGCAGAGGGGGTCATGGCCACGTACCAGGTGGGATGTGGTGGGCGGGACGGGACGGGGTCATGTCCATGTACCGGGAGGGATGTGGTGGTGGTGGGGGGGTCACGTCCACCTTCCAGGCCGGACGTGGAGGGGCAGGGTGGAGTTAGGTCCGTGTACCAGGCGGGACGTGGGGGGGGGGTCACGTCCACCTTCCAGGCCGGACGTGGAGGGGCAGGATGGAGTTAGGTCCGTGTACCGGGCGGGACGTGGTGGGGGGGGGGTCACGTCCACCTTCCAGGCCGGACATGGAGGGGCAGGGTGGAGTTAGGTCCGTGTACCGGGCGGGACGTGGTGGGGGGGATGGGACGGGGTCACGTCCACGTACCGGGCGGGATGCAGCGAGTGGATGGGGGGGTCACGTCCGCGTACCGGGCGGGACCTGTCGGGGGGACGGGGCTCACGATCACGTACGGGGCGGGATGTGGCGGGTCCTGGCCACTCCCCCCGGGGCGGGTGGGACCGAGCGGGCCGGGAGCTGGGGACACGGGGGCACCCGCCCTGCTGGCACCTACCCGCCTCGTAGCCGGGCGACCCCTCTGGCGACAGGTTCTCGTCCGAGTCGCTGTCGGACACTTCCAGGGCCGGGCTTTCCAGGGGGAACTCCTCATCCTCGGAGACCGGGGGCTGGCCACGGCGCCGGATGGGGGGCAGGGCCCGTAGGGGGCACAGGGCTGAGGGGAGCAGGAGAAGGGCTTAATGGGCCCAGCAAGGGGAATGCGCCTGGAGCAGATGACAGAAAACCTTCCCTGCCCCCCACCCCAGCCAGGACCCCTTCAATGAAGCCCCTCACACAGGACACACAAGGATTTGCCTCCCACCCCCCGTTCTAACCACTAGACCCAACTCCCCTCCCAGAGCCAGGGAGAGAACCCAGGAGTCCTGGCCCCCAGCCCCAGGCAGTGCCCCTCACCTGGGCGCTGTAGTTGTCCAGCGGCAGGTGGCTCTGGGCTGGCGGCGCCCCCTCCAGGCTGTAGACGGCCTCCAGCGAGAGCTGTGGGTAGGGACCATGCGTGTAGGAGACCTGGACGTTCTGCAGTGGGGCCAGCTGCCCCGAATCAAAGGCCTCGTAGCCAAGATCCTGCAGCTCCAGCCAGTTCACAACAGGGTCTGCAAAGCAAAGCGGGCGGGGGGACAGCATGAGATAGGGAGAGAACCCAGGAGTCCTGGCTCCCAGCCGCCCCTGCTCTAACCACCAGCCCCCACTCCCCTCACACAGCTGGGGAGAGAACCCAGACATCCGGCTCCCAGCCCCCCTGCTCTAACCACTAGACCCTGCTCCCTTCCCAGAGCCAGGCAGAGAACCCAGGTGTCCTGGCTCCCAGCACCCCTGCTCTAACCACTAGACCCCATTTCCCTCCCAGAGCTGGGCAGAGAACCCAGGCGTCCGGCTCCCAGGTGGGGGGGGGGGCAGGAAGCCCAGAGAAAGGCCCTTTGTGTCCCTCGGGCCTGCGGGGCTGGAAATACGCAAATCCCGGAGCCATGTAATTTGCATGATACGAACCCGCCCCTTCCCCTCCCCGGGAGGGGGGGGAGAGAGAGCCGTGACGTCATGGGGAATCCCTGAGTCCCTGCCCTCTCCCCGCCAGGGGGCGCTGTGACGCGCTGGGGGAAATCAATGGCGCCCCAGGGGGCAGGGTGCCAGGTGGGAGATGGGGGGCGGGTCTCACCTGTGGGGCCCTCGGCGTCGATCAGGTAGTGAGGGAAGCTCGGGGTCTGTTTGCAGGAGTCCAGGTCATACAAGCTGCCTTCGGGGAACTGGGGGGGGAGCAAGGGGGGCACAGAATGAGAGCAGCCAACCCCCCTTCGAGCACCAGGCCCCACCCCCAGAGAGAGAACCCAGGAGTCCTGGCACCCATCCCCATCCACTAGACCCCACTCCCCTCTCAGAGCCAGGAGAGAACCCAGGAGTCCTGGCACCCAACCCCCCAGCCCCATCCACTAGACCCCACTCCCCTCTCAGAGTCAGGAGAGAACCCAGGGAGTCCTGGCTCCCCCCCACCCCCACCCCCCGCATCCAGTAGACCCCACTTCCCTCCCAGAGCCGGTGAGAGAACCCAGGAGTCCTGGTGCCCAGCGCACCCCACGCCTGGGCCCCCATCCCCTCTCAGAGCCCGGACAGAACCCAGGAGTCCTGAGGGGTGGAGTTTTCACCACAGACAATGTCTAAGGAAATGGGGTAGTGGGGGGGAGGGTGTCTGGGTTTTATGTAAATGAGGGGTGAAGGGAGCTGGGGGGGGCGGAGCTGTGGGGCAAAGTGGGACAGACAGGCAATTTGGGGGTGCGGGGGCCGGTCTTACCGTATATCCATAGTGGGACCCATCGAACCTGTAGGGACAGGCAGAGGTTAAAGTGGGGGGTGCACCAAACCCAGCCCCCCCCAGCCCTATAGGGGTCCATACCCCCACCCCCAGCATGTGGGAACAGCCCCAGGCCCAGCCAGGGGGCAGAACAGATGCTGACAGTGTAGGGGCCTGGCTGGGGTGTGGGGGGGGCAGCGGCCTGGCCGGGGTAGGGGGGTGGAAGCAGGCAGGTGGAGCCCCCCCCTTCACATGCAAATGACTCGTCTCTGTTCCACTTTCCCCAGAGAGGAAATATTCAAATCCCCCCCCCCCCAAATTTGCATGGGGGGGGAGAGAGAAAGTGAAGGGGTGGAGAAAGGGGGCACCTGCCACTGTGCTCAGGGCGGGGGAGGGGGGCTTTCGTGCATGGGAACAGACCCCCCGCCCGAAATCCTTCTGCACAGACAGCCCCCCACCAGTGCCCCCACAAGAGCTGCCCCCCCACATCCCTCCTCTGACTCACCCCCCACATACACACACTTCAGGTGCAGGCTAGAGGGGGGAGGGGGCGTGACCTGTCTTTGGGGTCAGGACAGGGCAGGGGAGAGGGGCCAGCCCAAATTGACTTGCACTGTGGGGAGAGGAGCGCCCCCCGCCCCCCACCCCTGCCTGGCAGCTGCCCACCCCACAGCTCAGGGGCAGACCCGGCCAGACACCTCTGTCCTGCCGGGGTGAGAGCCAGGGGCCACCCCGGAAACATCACACCCATCCCCCCACCCTCCGGAGGGGAGCCAGCACCCCCTCGAGGGGACAGGCCCCATCCCCTGCCCCCCTGAGCCAGCCAGGCCCCTGCCCTGGGGGTGGATTGGAGCCGGCGCCCCCTAGAGGGGACAAGCCCTTTGCCCCACTCTGCCCCCCCCACACACACACTTACGGTGCCGATTCAAGTGTGAGCATCCTCGGGGCTGGGGGTGGGGGGCTCCGTGCGTGCCTGGGGGGGGGAATCGGGGCGTCTGCGCTGGCCAGTGGCTGCCACTCGGTTTTATACGGCACGGGGGGGGGGGGGTGAGCTCACAGCAGAAATCCCCCAGCGGGGCGGGGCCGGGCGTTGCACATCAGACACTGTGCCAGGAAAGAGACACGGACCAACGTGAGGGGGAGCAGTGGGGGCGGGTATGGGAATAGGACCAGTTCCTCCCCCTGGCCATGAGATGGGGGGCAAGGCCCCGAGGGGGGTCGGTGCAGAGAGGCAGCCCAGTTCCCCCTTGCTGGCCTGTGCCCCCCACCCCAGACACCCCACAAGCATGCCCCCTCCGGCAGGCATGTTAATCAGGCTCTGACCCCAACCTCCACTCCCCTCTCCCCCCGCCCCCCCCCCAATTCCTGCCCATCCCGGTGAGCAGGGATAGGAACCTCCAGGCCGTGAGACCTTCCCCCTCCAGGGAGGAATCCATGCAGGTCACGCTGTCCCCCAAGCCTGGCCCTGCCCCCCCTACTTCCAGCTGAACCCCAGCTCTGGGGACTGGGGTGATACCAGGATGTGGGATTCTCCTTCACTTCCTGTCCCAAACAGCTGTGTAACCAGCCCCCCACGCCCCACCCGAGGCGCCGCATCCCAGGACCGGGGCAAGGGGTCCCCATATACCCAGCCCCGCACCCCACCCCAGAGGTGGCTGCATCTCCCATGAGCTCAGCCCCCCTCGTGAGTCCACGTGAATCACTTGCGAAAGGAGCTTTTAATCGGCCGCCCCTTATCTCCCCCCAACATCACGTTGCATCCGGCATGTGGGGGGGCTGCTGAGGGGCATGGGTGAGCCCGTTGCTGCAGCCTGGGCAGGGAAGGAGGGGGAAGTGAGGAGCTCCCCCCTTCTCTCCAGAACGCCCAGCGACCCCCACTTTCTCCAGCAGCCCCGGAGCCGGGGGGATGCTAGGGGCAGGCTGACAGCCAGCTGCAGGCAGAGGGGGTGAGGGGGGAAGCTGGGTTCCCAGATTCCCTGTGGGGCTTCACCCTCCTCATGGTATGGGGGAGGGGCTCGGGCAGAGTCCAGAGAGTGAACCCAGGAGTCCTGGCTCCCTGCCACCCCTGCCCTAACCAGTAGCCCCCACCCTCTTCCCAGAGCCAGGGAGAGAACCCCGGAGTCCTGGCTCTCAGCCTCCTGTTCTAACCACTAGCCCCTCCCTCCCCTCCCAGAACTGGGGAGGGAACCCAGGAGTCCTGATGCCCCATAAACCAGGAGAAGTTCCCAGCATTGAAAAGAAGAGTCTTTATTCCCGGTAGAAAATACAAAATTACAAAGCTCCCAATGGCCCCCCCAGCCCACCACCCCGGTGGAACGACCCTTGGTGAGGGAGGGGCTGAGCCCCCGTGTCCTGCCCCCCTGCCAGCGGGGGGCCCCCGGTCACCACGTGGGGGGCCCGAATCGCGCCACCAGCCGCTCCTGGTCATCCAGGTCTTTCTGCACCTTCTTGCGCATGTAGAAGATGGGGCAGTCCCGGCTGTGGGGGGATGAGAGAAGAGGGGGGTCAGTGTGTGGGGGGAGATGGGGGACAGTCCTGGCTGGGGGTGGGGATATGGGAGAAGACGGGGTCGGGGGGGGGAAACGGCGATGACAGGGGGCAGCAGAGACAAACGGGGGCTTGGGGCCGGGAGTGCGGGGGCTCAGTGCAGAAGGGGGACCCGAGGAGGGAGCCCAGAGATTTTTGGGGTGCTTGGGGTGAACTGAGCCCTGCCCCCAGCAGCGTGGGGGGGGTGGCGGGGGAGGCCGCAGCAGCAGGTGCTGGATTTATAGGGCCATAAAGACGCCAGCCGGGGCAATCAGCGGCCCCGGGGCCCGGCGTTCCCACCCCCCGGCCCCCCCCGTGGGAGCCGGCTGTTTACCGCAGCCCGATAAGCGGCTGTAAACGCCATGGGGGGGCGGGGGGGCCGGGCATAAAACCATATTTCAGCCCTGGCTCCCGTGGGAACCGACTGCCCCGAGGGAGGGGCTGGGAGCAAGGCACCCGCCTGCCCCACTCCTGGCCTGGCCTGGCCAGCCCCCTGACCATCCCTGCCTGCCCCCCAGGACCTGCCTGCTCCACTCCCGGCCTGGCCAGCCCCCCGATCATCCCTGCCTGCCCCCCAGGACCTGACCTGCCCCACCCAGTACCCGCCTGCCCCACTCCCAGCCTGGCCAGCACCCAGTACCTGCCTGCCCCCCGGGCCTGACCAGTTGTCCCCCCCGGTACCCGCCTGCCCCACGACCATCCCTGTCTGCCCCCCAGGGCCTGGCCTGCCCCACTCCCAGCCTAGCCAGCCCCTGAGCAGCCCTGCCTGCCCAGCCCCCCCGCCCCCGGTACCCGCCTGCCCCACTCCCAGCCTAGCCAGCCCCCTGACCAGCCCTGCCTGCTCCCAAGGACCTGGCCAGCCCTGCCTCCCGCCTGCCCCCCGATGGGCGGGGCCGTACCTGGTGCACAGGACATCTTCGTGGAGGCTGCCCTGACAGCGCTGACACTGGGTCCAGAGACGGGAGAACTTCTCCTCCAGCCCCGAGAGATGAGAGATCTGGGGGGGATCCGATTGGGGGGGTTAGACACAGCATCTCCCCCAACACGCAGCCCCCCCACCTCAGAACAGGGGCTGGGCCTGAAGCCTTCACCTCAAGGCTGGCACAGACCCAGGAGTCCTAGCTCCCAGCCCCCCCCCCCCCCCCGCTCTAGCCACCAGCCCCCACTCCCCTCCCAGAGCCAGGGAGAGAAACCAGGCATCCAGGCTCCAAGCCCCCGCCCCTGTACTTTAACCCCCAGACGCGCATCCGTCCCAGCCCCACAGCATGTTTGGCGCCCCCACCCCCCTGGCCATGGTGAGACCCACACGTCCCCCCAGCTCACCTCCTTCTGGTACAGCTCCGACTGGTGCCCCACGCAGAACTTACACACCGCGCCTGTGGGGAGACACGTCAGCAACCCACCCTCCGGGGCCCCCCTTGACCCAACCCCTCCCCATTGACCCTGGGGCTCCCACTAGCTCCCCATCCCTGGACCGCACCCCTGAGCACCCTCCCAGCTCTGCCCCCGGTGGGAGGGGCGGGACTCAGATGTTACCTGGGGGGCAGGGGGGCTCAGGATCCCCCGGCAGGACTCAGAGGTCACCCGGGGGAGGGGGGCAGGGGGTTCCCAGTGGGACTCAGGCTTGGGGTGGGGTCCCCCAGCGGGGCAGCAGGGGAGTTTGGAGAACCTGGCCCGGGGCTTTTCTCCGGTTACAAAACCCTGGAGACACCCCCCGCCCCGCAGGATCTTGCGCCACCCGCTGGCCCGGAACCACCAGCTCCCCGCCCACCCCACCCGGGCAGGGATGTGGGGGAGGGGTATCACATGCTCTCATGGGGGCAGGGGAGGCAGCGGGGGCTCGGCAGGCTGGGGGGTTAACTTGGCATGGGGAAGAGGGTCATGGAGAGGGTCACCATGGTGGGGCAAGGGACATGTGTGGGGGGACATGGGGGGGCCACTCACCATAGTGGGGCAGGGGTGCACAGGGGGACGTAGGGGGTACCTGGGGGGGTACCGACTCATCGTGGTGGGTCAGGGGACGTGGAGGTACCTGGGGGTCACTCACCGCGGTGGGGCAGGGGACGTGGGGGTACACGGGGGGGTACGGACTCACCGTGGGGGGGCAGGGGACGTGGGGGTACCTGGGGGTCACTCACCACGGTGGGGTAGGGGATGTGGGGGTACAGACTCACCGCGGTGGGGCAGGGGACACGGGGGGGTACGGACTCACCGTGGTGGGGCAGGCTGGCGCGGCAGCCAAGGCAGGTGCTGCGTTTGGTGGCGAAGGCCATGAGCCCCCCGACCCGGGAGGTCAGGACGGTTTTGCAGCGCGTGTGCTCCCCTCCTGTGGGGAAAGACGGGTCACGTCCGGGCCCCCCAATGCTCAGGGAGGGAGCTGAGCGCGCCCCTGGGGGGCCCAAGCACGCCCTGGGGAGGGGGTCAGTGAGGGAAACCAGGGAGGGGGCCGAGCGGGGGGCCAGGCAGGGGCTCAGTGGGGTCCCGAGGGCGCCCCCGGCACAGGGGTCGGGGGGCCCAGCGCCCCCGGCGGTGGGGGGGTCACTCACTCAGCAGGACGCTCTCGGCCCGGCCCTCGCCCAGGATGGGCTCGAAGACGCGCAGCAGGGGCTTGGCCAGCTGCTGCTCCAGGTAGTACTGGGTGTCGATCGGCATGTTGTTCTCCAGCACGTAGATGGGGTCCTGCGGGAGGCGTGGGGGGGGGCGGTCAGAGCAGGGGGGCCACAGGGACCCCCCCCAAACCATCTGGCAACGCCCCCCCCCCCCAGCCCCACTCACCTCCGATTTCATGTAGGCCGCCACCCCCTTGGCCGCGCTCACGATGACGTAGGGGACGCGGTCGCCCAGGCTGGGGGCGCTGCCCGGATCTCGCCGCCGCATCCTGCGGAGATTGGGGGTGAGAGCAGGACCCGGGCTGGGCGAGCAGGGGCTGCGGGTCGGGAACGAGGGGCGCCGGCCGGGCTGGGGGGGTCCGGGGCTGTTAGCAGGGGCTGCGGGTCAGGAGCGAGGGGCGCCGGCCGGGCTGGGGGGGTCCGGGGCTGTTAGCAGGGGCTGCAGGTCAGGAGCGAGGGGCGCCGGCCGGGCTGGGGGTGGTGGTCCGGGGCTGTTAGCAGGGGGCTGCGGGTCGGGAGCGAGGGGCGCCGGCCGGGCTGGGGTGGTGGTCCGGGGCTGTTAGCAGGGGGCTGCGGGTCGGGAGCGAGGGGCGCCGGCCGGGCTGGGGGGGTTCGGGGCTGGGAGGGGGGGGAGGGTTTCACTAACGAAACGGGTTATTTTAACAACTGCTATTAGCATATTTCCTTTGAGCAGAGTCAGGATGGAAGAAACCCCGGGCCTGCACGTCCCCCTGCCCGGCGCCCCCAGCCCCCGACTCTTTCCAGACACCCACTAGTTGAGAAGCAGGGAACAAGCCTAATGAAAGAGACTTGGTGGGGGGAGCCCAGGGCCGGGCTAGCAGGGGCTGCGGGTCGGGAGTGAGGGGCACCGGCAGGGCTGGGGGGTGGCCCAGGGCCGGGCTAGCAGGGGGCTGCGGGTCGGGAGTGAGGGGCACTGGCTGGGCTAGCGGTGGGAGGGTTGGGAGCCGTTTGGTGCTGCCCCGCCCCGGCGATGCTGCGGAGGCCACAGGAAGTCCCAGGCGGGGGGGCTGTTTCCAGGGGGTGGGGCTGGCGCAGGTGGGCCGGGGTGGCTATTTCTGCCTTTCCCCTGGGTCACGCCTCGCCGCCCCCCCCCAGGGAGCTCAGCTGCAGGGCCAGGGCCACAGCAGCTGAGCCGGGGACCCAGCGAGGCCCAGCACCGGGGTAGCACCCGCCTGCTGGGTCCCGCCTGGCCCTGGGGGGTCCCCCGCTACCCCCCAATGTCCCCTCACCTCTCGGCCAGCTCCACGTGGGCCTGGTGGCCAGCGTACTCGTGGGCTGTGCGGGTCAGCTCCTTGGTGATGACCAGCTGGGAGATGTCCACCCGGTTACACAGCAGGTCCGAGATCACCTCCTTGGCATGGGCCACGGCGCCCGTCGGGTCCCTGACGGAGACACCCCAGTCAGAGCAGGACGCCTGGGTTCCCCCCCAGCAACTGGGGGGGGGGGGGGAGGGGTTTGGGGTTAGAGCAGGGGGGCAGGGAGCCAGGACTCCTGGGTTCTCCCCCCAGCTCTGGGAAGGGAGTGGGGTGTAGTGGTTAGAGCAGGGGGCTCGGGGAGCCAGGACTCCTGGGTTCTCTCCCGGCCCCACCTGTCGATGAGCAGTTTCTGCAGGCAGGTGTTGATGAGGTTGGCCACCAGGGGGCAGTTGTCGCGCCGCACGGTCTCGATGCCCTTGCAGTCCATCTTGTCGTGGGTGGCGGCGCTGGAGGAGAAGTACAGCCCGGCATAGCGCTTCTTGTTGATCAGCAGGTAGGGGAAATACACCTGGGGGGCAATGGGGGGGTGAGGGGCTGGAATCCAGCCCCTCCCCCCCACTGCAGAGCCCTGCTCCCCCCATACCCGCCGAGCCCCACCAGTGCCAACCCGGCCCCCTGAGGGCCATGCACAGATCCAGCCCTGGGCTCCTGGTCCCCCAGGGGGCTGCACTCTGTGTGGTGGGGGGTTAGACAAGGCGCCCCCCCCATCACAACCCCCGACCCCACTCACCTTCTCAAACTCCAGCTTGATGGGAGGCGGGAAGTGGCCGGAGACCCAGGTGGCCGCTTCCCGCCCGATCCGCATGGCCTCGGCCACCGAGGGCACCCCCAGACGACACATCACCGAGTCTGTGTCCCCGTACACCACCTTGGGGGGGCAGACGGGGTTAGAGAAACCTGCCCCCCCAACCCAGCCCGTGTCCCTGTACACCACCTGGGGGGCGGGGGGAAGAGACCCAGCCCCCCATCAGCCAGCCCATCCCCCCTACCTTGGCCTGAGCCCTGCCCCTCACCTTGGCATCGGCGCTGTACCCGTTGGCCATGGTGTATTTCGACTCCACCAGTTGCTTTGTTTTCTCAATCATCTGGCGCCCAAAACCCGTCACGCTCTAGGGGTGGGGGTGGGAGAATCAGGGGTAATGGGGTTAGCAGGTGGGGACCCCTCCTACCACGGAGAGACTGCAAGCGCTCCCCCCAGCCCTGCCGGTGCCCCTCACTCCCAACCCGCAGCCCAGCCCTGCCCCCCACCCAGTTCTGCCAATGCCTCTCCCCCGACCCACAGCCCCCTGTTAGCCCGGCCCTGCCGCTGCCCCTCTCCCCCGACCCGCAGCCCCCAGCCCTGCCGGTGCCCCTCTCCCGACCCGCAGCCCCCTGCTAGCCCGGCCCTGCCCCCGAGCTCTGCTGGTGCCCCTCACTCCTGACCCCTAGCCCGGCCCTGCCCATGCGAGTGGCGCACAGCCTGGCCTGACAGACACAAAAGGCTCCTGTCCTGGTGCCAGCCCCCGCCCCGGCCGCACAGAGCAGCGGTACCCACAGGAAGCAGGGCGGGTGGTGCTGTCCAGCCGCACGCCCAGCCCCGAGCGGAGCAGGGATAGGCCAGTGCAGGGGCAGGTGACCCACAGGCTCAGTTGGGGGTACTCTGTCGGGCCAGGGGCCTGGCCCCAATGCCCCAGGGTGGCGCTAGGGCAGCTGGGCTGCAAGGGGGTGAGCAGGGGGTCAGTAGGAAGCGCTGGGCACTGGAAACTTTCTACCCCAAAGCTCAGCACCGGGTGAGGGGCCCCCATGGACCCAGCCCCCACGCCCCAGCCCAGAGGAGCCACGTCCCAGCACCGGGCGAGGGGCGCCCCAGCCCAGAGGGGCCACATCCCAGCACTGGGCGAGGGGCCCCCATGGACCCAGCCCCCGCGCCCCACCCCAGAGGTGGCTGGTGGAGGTGGGCAGAGCTGCCAGCCGTCGACGTCTCGCAGCCTGGCATTCGGAAACCCCGGGGCAGGAGCAATGCTGGGGAGCGGCAGCGGCTCCGACCCTGCCCGGGCTGGGGGCGGATTGAGGAAGTGCCAGGGAAGCCCCTGGAGCGGGGCTGGGCACAGAAAGTCCCTGAGTCCCCCCAGCCAGCCAGACAATGGGGCAGCAGTGCCAGCCCCACCTGGGAAATCCCCCCTGAGCCCAGCGACCCCTCCCCCCCCCCCCCGGCTCACCTGGGAGATCTCCAGGCAGGGCAGCTTGCCCACCTGGGCGCCGGTGAAGCCGTACACCGAGTTGGCGCTGATCTTGAGCGCCAGCTGCCGGCCATCCAGCACCTGCCGCTTGAAGGGGTCGGTCTCCTGCTGCAGCTCCGCCTTGGCCCTGTGCCCGGGGAGTGGTCAGTGCCATCAGCATGGGGGGGCCCCATCCCGAGTCCCTGCGAAGCCCGTCCGTCCCCCCCCACGCAACCCCCATCCTCCCCCCCACCCCACCTGGCCACCTTCCCAACACCTCCTGCCCCTCGCAGCCGCGAGGGGGGCTCAAACCCCCACTCCACTCAGGGCCCCCCCATTACCTCTTGCGGGCAGCCAGCAGGTTCTCCAGGATCTCAGGGAGCAGCCCCTTGCGCACAGAGGCCTTGACAAAGAGGTCGCCCGTGGGGGTGCGGATGAACTCCTCGGGGGACAGCCTGCGGGTGGAGATAGCAGGGCCGGGGGGGCTCAGGGACACCCCTGGCGCCTCCCACCATCCCATCCCTTCCCCCCCACAGAAGGGCTGCACTTAACCCAAGCCCAGACAGTGCCTGGGGGGTGACCCCAGCTCTTCTCTGTCTCAGCCCCCCCCCAGAGCTGGTGTGTGTGTGTGTGGGGGGGGGGTCTCCATCTCTACCCTGCTCCCCCTCCCCCTGGGGCACAGCCCCTCCCCCCATTTAGCATAGGGCCCCCCACTTCCCGTCCCCACAACCCAGCCTCCTGCATCTCCCACACTGCCCCTCCCATGCAGCCCAGCCCCCCACATGGAGCACAGAGCCCCTTCCACCTCCCCCACTGCCCAGCCCCCTTCCCCTCACCGCCTCCCCCATGGAGCACAGGGGCCCATTTCCCCTGCCCCCCTCACCCATAGCGCTCCGGCGCCCCTTGCTGCAGCAGCGTGGTGTAGCACAGGTTGTGAGCCATCATGATGGAGGGGTACAGGGAGGAGAAATCCAGGGTGGCGATGGGCACATCGTAGTACCTGGGGGGAGGGGGGAGGTCACTTTCTCCTGGTGCCAGCACCCCCCCCCCCCGAGACCCTCCCAGCACCATTCCCCATGGGGACCCCACCCCTGCCCCCAGCTCATCCCAACCCCCCCCCCAGATCATTACCTTCCCCCCACTGCCCCCCCCCCCACTCACCCCTTCTGAGGCTCAATGACTGTGGCACCAGCATAGTCCTCGCCCCCCTCTGACTTCACCACGGGCATCACCAGGTCCTGCTTCATGGCCTGTAGGGAGCGGGGGCATCAGGGCCCAGTGTGTGTGGGGGGGTCCAGCCACAGGATCCCCAACCCCCTCAGGTTCCCCCCACACACAACAGGTTGGGGGTCACCCCTTCTAGCCCCCTCCCCTGCCTGGGCAGGAGCCGCCCTGGGGCAAAGCAGGGAATTTCCTTAGTGCGGTGCATGAACACGATGCGTGCCTCAGTTTCTCTGTGCGCTGGGTGTGTAACGGGGGGCGGCAGATGGGGGTTGCTGCTGCAGGGGGCCAGGTGTGACCTCACCCCGCAGCCGGGACCCCAGCAACGGCCTGCAGATGGGGGACCCAGCGACTGGTGCCCGGGAGGCCCAGCCCAGCTTGGGAGCAGCTGGGTCGGGCCAGTGGAGGGACAAAGGATGGAGGAGGGGGCCCAGATGATCTGTTCACCTGGGACTGAAGACAAAGGAGGTGGTTGTGGGGAGGGGACACGGACCCGGCTGGAAGGGGCGACTGGGCTGGGGACACGGACCCGGCTGGAGCCCATGGGGCGGGACAGACTCAGCTGGCCGGGGCTGGGACATGGGGCCGGACCCCTGAAAGCTGCCTGGGCTGGGGTGGGACGTACAATAACCCCTGTTTGCACTGGCTGAGGGTCCCTGCGGGTTGGAGCCCAGGGGAGGGAGGGGCTGCTCCCTCTGGGGGCAGCCCCAGGGGGCCAGAGCGAGGGGACCCCCAAGGGGCCCACAGCAAAGCCACGTGCAGGGGGCTCAGAGCTGTGGCCCCAGGAGGTGGCGGGGCCCAGTGCTGGACCCCCGAGAACGAGAGCAGCCCCAGGAGGCAGCGTTGCACCGACGGGGGCTCCTCCCAGGGGCCATACGGAGCCGAGCAAGCCCGGGAGCCCCCCACACCCTGGGCCCCCCCTCACCTGGCGCAACAGCTGCGACACCACCTTGACCTGCTGGCCCCGGGACAGCAGGTAGCCCAGCGGCACCCCGGTGACCCGCGCCATCTCCATGTAGTTGATGACACACATCAGCTTCTCCAGCAGGCGCAGCGGCAGGTAGGCGTCCTTCAGGCAGTACACGGCCAGGCGCCGGCGTGTCTGCTCCGACCCGTTCTGGGGGGACAGGACACGGTGTCGGGGGGCTGGGGAGGAGCCCGTGGGGAGGGATCCCCAGCAGGGGGGGCCAGGCCGGGCCCACGCCAGGCTGGGAGGACACGGCACAGGCCAGGGAGACAGGGCCGAGCCAGGCCAGGTGTGGGAAGCACACGGGGGTCCCATCGGGTGGGAAGGGGCCTATCCCACACAGAGGCGGGGCGTGCCAAGGCCCCGCCCTCACCTGCAGGTCAGTGATGATGGAGTGCTGCACATCCTCCTTCTGCTCCTGCAGGAAGTGGAAGCTGACGGCGTTCAGGGTGTACGAGCGCAGCTTGAACTCACGCAACAGCACCTGCGGGGGGGGGGGGGGGGCAGGACAATGAGACCCCCAGTGCCCCTCACTCCCGACATGCAGCCCTTGCCCCCCCTCGCTCCCATCCTGCAGCCCCCACCCAGCGTCTCTGTGATGAAACGAGACTGTTCTTAATGTTTTCTCTGAATATTGTGTATGTGTGCCTCAGTTTCCCGTTTCAGAGTAACAGCCGTGTTAGTCTGTATTCGCAAAAAGAACAGGAGGACTTGTGGCACCTTAGAGACTAACCAATTTATTTGAGCACAAGCTTTTGTGAGCTGCAGCTCACTGCATCGGATGCATGTGTTCCCCTGTGTTACCCAAGTATCTAGGTGGTGGGACAAGAGCGTGTGAGCAGTGCAGCGACCCCCAGAGGGCAGGTAGGATAGCGCTGCCTGGACACAGACAATAGCCCGACACTCTGTAGCCTGGCAAGTCATGGTCCGGCCCATCCTCTGCAAGAATCCGGATGGGGGGGGCGGGGGGGGGGAAGAGCTGGAGAACAAAGAGACCAGGTGGCCTGCTGGCCCAGGAAAGGGACAAAGGGCTGAGGAGAGAGGAACCCGGTGACCTGACCAACCGGTTCCAGCCAGAGGGAAACAAAGGACAGGAGAGAGAGGGCCCCTGCGACTCATTTACCTGGGACAAAGGACGGGGGAGGAGCCGTTGGGGGAGATGAGACAGGATGATCGGCTGGAAGCAGGGGGGCTCTGGACTGAGGAGAGGAGCAGGCAGAGCCCCCCCCTCGCCGCAGGAGAGACCTAGATGTGCTGTGCTGAGGGAGGCCAGGCCTGAGGCCTGGAAAGTTTATCAGATGCTCAATAAACCCTCCTGTTTTACGCTGGCTGAGAGTCCCTCGGGGCTAGAGAACAGGGGGGCATTATTCTCTCTGGGGGTGGAGGCCCTGGAGCGAAGGGACTCCCTGCGGGGGCCCACAGCAGAGACAGGTGTCCTAAGGCTCAGAGAGATGCGGTTCCAGGAGGCCGAGGGGCTTAACCCCTGAGAAAGTAGACCCCTGAGAAGGGCTGTCGCACTGAAGGGGGTTCCCCCCAGGGACCGTACGGAGCCGAGAGAGCACGCGTCCCGTGAGTCCCGGACAGAGGGGCACTGGGCAGGTCTAGGGCTGGGCTGCGGGAAGGGGTCAGTCTCCTGGTTTGGGACTGGGGGGGAGGTGGGGGGGGAGAAGAAGTCCAGGGCTCCATGCTCTGGGTCCCCCCAACTTTGCTGTCCATGCTCACCAGCTCTGCCCTAGGCTGTGTTACCTGCTGGCTGGGAGTCCCGGCTGGCTGCGGGGCAGGGCCCTTTGGGGGCAGGGTGAGGCTTCCCCAGGGGTTCCATCTGGGTGGGCTCACCACGGGGAGCTCATGGGGTGCTGGACGCGCCACGGTCAGACCCACGAGGGGCCGAAGCCGAGCCTTGACTGCCTTCACGGTTCCCAAGCACCCAGACTGTGACCCCCGCCGTGACATCCTCACCCCCACCCCGCAGCCCCACCAACCAGCCCCCCTCGCCCCTGCCCCGCAGCCCCACCTGCAGCAGGTCGAACTGGATGCGCCCCTCGATGTTGATGACCTTGTTCTCCCGCCGCCCCATCTGCTTGGACTGGAAGGACGAGTCCCGGATGACGGATTTGCGCCCGAGGATGCGGCCTAGGAAGGGGAAGGTGGCAACCTGCCGGAAGGGGGGTGGGGGAAGGGGGCGAGATGGGTTGTCAGGCCCGGAGGGGGCAGCTCTGTTCTCCTTGGGGAACATTGGGAGTGAAGCAGGGCCAGGAAACGCCCCCAGCACTGTCACGGGCTGTGCCTGGCTCTGGGGAGTGCGGGGGAACCCTGACCCCCTGAACTGGCTGGGAGGTGGGTGAGAAGTCCCATGCTGTGGGTCAGGCAGGCTCAGGAGCGGGATCCCCATTACCTTGAGGGCCTGCGTGCGCTGCAGCAGATAGGACAGGTCGGTGGGGGGTCCTTGCAGCTCAGGGAGGGGGCAAGGGCTGTTGGGGGCCAGTGGAGGGGTCAGGGGGCAATGGGGGTAGGGTCCCCGCTACCTTGAGGGCCTGGGAACGCTGCAGCAGATAGGGCAGGTCGAAGTTCTGGATGTTGTAGCCCGTGACGATATCGGGGTCCACGATCCGCACAAACTCCGCCCAGGCCTGCCACAGACAAGGGGGGTTAAGAGGGGACACCCAGAGACCCCCAGCTCCGGGCCCCTCTTGTTCCTCCCCCACCGCTGGGATACAGACCCTGGGCCCATGTTCCCCGGCTTTCCCCACCCGCTCCCCACTGTGCCCCCCACGCCCCCCTACTCCCACCCCTAGTACCTTAAGCAGCTCGGCCTCCTGCTGGTAGCACAGCACCTGGGAGCCCACGATGGGGGCACAGCTCTGCAGGGTGAAGACGTTGCGGATGAAGGGGTCGCGCTCGCCCTGCCGCAGCACCATGTTGGCCACCTGGATCACCGGGTCCTTGTCCGGCTCCGGGAAGATCCCTGGGGATGAAGGGGGCGGTGGATAGGCGGGCGGGTCTGCAGCGAGCCTGGAGCTCGGTGTTCACTCTGGCCCCTAATGATGACAGTGCCTCTTTCGCTGCTGACTGCGGAGGCGCCTGGCTGGACCCACCATGCCCTCCAGCTCACTCGTCCCTCCACCCCCACTGCAGCCACCCTCATCTCCTGCTGCCCACCCTCCGGGACACAGTGGGAATTTTTTGTAATATTTTGACGAGGCCTGTGCATGCCTCAGTTTCCCCATGTGCTGCGTTGGTTCCTAGCAGGTGGCAGAGGCCTGTCTGCCTGCAAGGCAGGCAGCGCCCCACTGCCTGGGCCCCATACCCACGCCTTGGGCACAGGACCAGCCGCCCCGACTGGGTGAGGGGGGCATGGCTCCCCCACCCCCGGGGGCCAACTCAGCAGGACTGGCTTGCCGAAGCCCACGGGGGCTGTAGTCCAAGAGGTCCAGTCTAAGGATCCATGGCAGCCCCCTCCCCAGCTTCCTCCACACACACACACACCAGCTGCCCCCCTTGCCCCGATGCCACCGGGCTGCCCCCCACCTTTGCGGCCGGCGCACTCGATGTCGAAGCTCAGCACCCGCAGTGGGGCGATGCCCTGCCAGTCGCCCTCAGGGGGGTGGCTGATGAAATCTGCCCAGCCCACGTCAGCCTCCAGTTGGCACAGCGAGGCCTTTGGGGGGGAAGAGAGGGAGGTCAGCTGGGGGTTCTGCACCCCCACCCCAATGCATGCTGGGAGGGACTGCCACCCCCACCCCAATGATCCCCCACACTGTGCCCACCGGCGCCCCCCACACCTCAAACCCCAAACCTTCCATAGCCCCGCAAGTGCTGGGGAGAGACCCCCACCCCACAGGGACCCACCCTGATCACAGAGCCTCCCACCCTGGCTGCAGCACCCCCACCCCTAACTCCACCCCCATGAGCCCCCTGTGCCCTACACCCAGGCCCGAGACACCCTCACATTCCAGAGATCCCGCCCCCGCTCATAGATCCACCCCATGGGGGTACCTTGGCCAGCTCCTTGGGGGGCTCCCCCATGAGCTGCTCGGGGCGCAGCCGGTATTTGCCGGGGGGCAGCTCGATCCAGTTACAGCCCACAACGTCCCGGTCCACCATGAACCTGGGTGGGGAGAGCGAGTGAGCGGGTGGGGGAGGTAGGGGGACAGGACTCAACCCTGTGGGAGGGGTCAGGACACAGGCCGGGGAGCAGATGGGGCAGACAGGGGCCAGAGGGGAGCATGGGGGGACTGGGATGGGGGGGCCAACCTGAGGGGCCCCACCCCAATGCAGAGGGGTGGGGCCAAAGGAGCACAGGGCCAGCACTGGGGGGCCCAGCCCAATACAGAGGGGTGGGGGAAGGGAGAAGGGGCCCCACCACAACACAGGGGGCGGATGAGGAAGGCCCAGTGCTGGGGGTGGGGGGGATCTGGGACCCAGTGCGGAGGGACCAATCCCAATGCAGGAAGCAGAGGGGCCAGGACGGGGGCCCAGCGCAGCAGGGGGGGAAGGCGGCGCGGGGGCCCTACCGGATCTCGAAGTCGATGTTGGCCTCGTAGGCTGGGTAGCCCAGCACACCCAGCCCCTCGCAACGCAGCCCCTGCTCCAGCAGCCGCTTGGCGGGCGCCACCAGCCGCGGCAGCGCCAGGGTCACCTTCAGAAAGGGCAGACGGCGCTGCCCATGGTACCCGTACATGCCTGGGGGGGGGGGGGAGACACCACATGAGCACCAGCCCCACCACGCACGCACACAAACCCCCACATCCCTCGCCCCTCCCAGCCCCACACTCCTGGGGGTCAGCTCAGACAGGCACCAGCCACCCCCCCCCCCAAGCCCAGGGACCCCTCACGGCAGCCATGACTGGGGTGAAGCCCACAGCCTGCCCCCCATCCCAGACCCGTCCACCCCCCAACCCCTCCCACACTCACTCTCCTTGCTGCACATCTCCACGGCCAGCACGGCCCGGCTCAGTCCCTCCCGGTTGGAGCGCAGGTCCCGCAGCACGGCCCCGTTCAGCTCCCGCTGGAAGTCGCTCAGGTGCTGGGGCTGGAAGCCTGGGGGCAGGGATGGGGCAGAGGGTCAGCGGGGGGGCTCTGCCAACTGCCCGCTCCCCTCCCCACACCAGGAGGCACTCACCGGCCGGGGCGGGCACGTAGAAGTAGGGGGCGAAGCCATGGATGTGGCAACAGACGCTGTTCCCGGCCGCTGTGACGCCGAACATCCGGAGAACAGGCACTGGGCCCTGGGTGGCGCCAGGCATGCCTGGCACGGGGACACCTGGGGGAGCGATAGGGTCAGAGACGTAGCCCCCCAACCTCCCACCCCCAGCATAGCCACCTGGGTGGCGCCAGGCCCACAGTCAGGGAACAGCCCAGCAGCCCCGAGGGGCCCCCCTGGCTCCCCAGCTGGGGGTGGGGAACTGGAAGGTCCCAGGGGAATTCCAGGCCATCTCTTCCCCCCCCCCCCCCATTGGGGTGACAGCAGGGACAGACAGGCCCCATTGTGCCTCTCCAAAGCAGCCTCACCCAATGGCACTGATTAACCAGCCCAGCCAGACTGGAGCCAGGGGGCCCCTCTCCTGGCCATGCGGAGGCAGGAAACGGGGGTCAGGAAACGGGGGTCGGCGGCAAGAAACGGGGGTCGTAATCCCCACTCCAGAAGGGAAAGGAACAGCCAGGGCAGAACCAGCAAAGGAACCCAGGAGTCCTGTCTGCCAGGCCCCCTTCCCCAGCCACTCTAACCCACTAGACCCGCCTCCCCTCCCAGAGCTGGGGAAAGAACCCAGGCATCCTGGCTCCCTTCCCCCTCACCCTCTGCTTCTAACCCACCAGGCCCCCATCCCCTCCCAGTGCCAGGGAGAGAACCCAGAAGTCATGGCTCCCCCCCCACTCCCACTCTAACTCACTAGTGCCCCCCACCGCTCCGGGGGGGGGGGGGGCGGTCGACGGTGGCTCACCCACATAATAGTCCAGCTCCACCTGCTGGAAGCACAGCACGTCCTGGGCGGGGTTTATCCTGGGGGGCGGGGGCCTCTGCCACTTGGGATTCCCCACAGAAGAGATCAGGCTCCCTGAGGGGGAAGGAAATGGGCATCAGAGACAGGGCTGAGCTGTCCCTAACTCGCGGCGCCCCCAGCCAAGCCATTTTCTGCCTACAGCGCCCCACTTCCCACCCCCTGCAGCACCCTATTCCCGCCTCCCCGGCGCCCTGCTTCCTGCCCCTCTCCCTGCAGCACCCCTGCTCCACGCAGCACAGCACAGCATCCCTGGCTCCTCATGGCGCCTCCCGCCAAGCCCCCAACCCTGCTGCACCCCCATCCTGCTCCCCACGGCACCCCTGCCGAGCCCCCTCTCCCCCCAGCAGAACACCCCCGAGCCGCCTGCTCCACACCCTGCAGCACATCGCCCCCTACAAGCCCCCCTCCCACAGCACAGCACCCCCTACTGAGGCTCCCCGGCACTGCACTGGGGTCAGCTCCCCGCTGCCAGGGCAGAGAACGCGCCTCACCCAGGGGCACCGTGTCGGGGGCCGGCTGAGACTCCTTCATCTCCAGCGCGATCTCGGCCTCCACCTCGTCCAGCATGGCCAGCTCCTCCTCGAAGTGTGAGGGGCCGTCGTCCTCCCAGTCGCCCCCCTTGGGCCGCTTCCGCGGCGCCGGGGCGGGGTCCCCCCCGCCAGCCCCCACCCCAGGTGCCTTCCGCTTGAACTCCATCCTGGCTGTGGGGGGCAGGGAGAGGGCGTGAACGGAGACCCTCCCCAGGGTGCGCCCCACCCCTCCAGCCTTGGCCACCCTTCACCCAGTCGCCTGCCCCACCTCATACCCAGTCGCTCTCCCCCCCAGCCATCCCCCCACTGCCCCACACCCAGCCTTGCCCCCCATCATTGCCAGCCCAGCCCCCCTCCTGTCACCCCCTGGTTTATATCCCAGCCACCAAACTACATCCTCCAACCGGTAACTCCCCCCACCACCAATCTGCCCTACTCCATAGTTCCCCCCTTCCATTGCCCTCCCTCCCCTCCACTGCCTGCCCTACTGCTAATCCCGTTCCCCGTTCCATGGCTCCCCAAAACCTCCCCTCTCCCGCCATGGTCGCCGCAACCACCCCCATGGCTCCCCAGCAGCCTCCCCACACCCCCAGTGGCCTCCCATCAGCCCTCCATAGCCCTCACCACCTCCTCCTCCTCCCCCCATGGCTCCCTCCAAACTTCCCCACCCCCCCTTAGCCCTCACCTCCTTCCCCTGCCCCCAATGGCCCCCCACTACCCCTCCATAGCTCCCACGGCTCCCCCTCAATAGTCCCCCACCCCAATGGCCTCCCCAGCCTCCCCTCCATAGCCCCCACCTCCTCTGCCCTCCCCCCAACCTTCCCCCCACCCCCATGGCTGCCCCCAACCTCCCCTCGCCCCCATGGCTCCCACCTCCTCCTCCCTCCCTCCCCATGGCTGCCCCCAACCCCCCACGGCCCCCACCACCTCCTCCTCCCTCCCCCCCATGGCTGCCCCCAACCTCCCCTCAACCCCATGGCCCCCCCATGGCTGCCCCCCAACAGCCCGGCCCCGCTCACCTCAGGCCCCCGCTCAGTCAGTCTCCGACTCTCCCGCCAACACAGGCGGGGGGGCGGTGACAGTTGAACCCCACCCCCCGTTCCCATGCCAACCCTCCTCCCATTGGCCGCCGCCGCCCCCACGCGCCAACCCGGAGCCGGGCGCTTCCTGTCGCCACCTTGAGCGTGGCACGGGGAGCGAGGAGAGCGCACGCGCGACAAGGCGCCATGGCGAGTGTGGCGCGCGTGGTGGGGGGGGTCAAGAAACATCAAAGCGCATGTGCAAAGCCTCGGCCATATTGAGAGGGGCGGAAGACGCGCGCCCCCGTGCGCTGACTACTCATGCGCAACAGGAGGCACCGCCATAGCGAATGCGGCACGCTGAGGGGACAACAAAGCGCATGCGCCGAAGGTCAACCATGTTGGGTGTGGCCCACGAGTATCACGTTGATTGCGGCAACCGAGCCAGTTGATATCAACCGCACATGCGTAGTAGGGTCACCCCGCCTGACGGCCATGTTGAATGTGTCAGCCACTGGCTACGCAGGCGCAACTCTCCGGCACCCGCTAGACGCCATTTTGAGTGTGGCAAAAATTGGGGGGGTGCCCATTTTGGTCCATTGCGAGAGAGGACACCTCCCACAATGCACCTCACCATCCCCCCGCAACACGGGAGAGTCACCCCCCTAGCCCAGCCCCCCCCATCGGGGAGTCACTCTCCCCCGCAGCCTGGCCCAGCCCCCCCATCGGGGAGTCACTGCCCCCCCCAGCCTGGCCCAGCCCAGCCCCCCCATCGGGGAGTCACTGCCCCCCCAGCCTGGCTCAGCCCCCCCATTGGGGAGTCACTGCCCCCCCAGCCTGGACCAGCCCAGTCCCCCCCCATCGGGGAGTCACTGCCCCCCCAAGCCTGGCCTACCCAGCCCCCCCCATCGGGGAGTCACTGACCCCACTCCACAGCCTGGCCCAGACTTGCCCATCTGCCACGCCTGCCCAAATCCTGGCCCCACAACTCCCAGGACTGCTGCCCCGCATGGGACCGATCCCTTGCTCGAGGGGCCAAGCTGGGGCTATTGGGGAGAGAGGGGGTTCAGCCACCCCGAGTTCCCCCCATGTATCCCTTCTCCCCACCCCCTCCCCACTTCTCTCCTAGTGGGCGATTGGGCACTGCCCGCGTTCCCCCCTCTTTGGATCTCATCTGGACCCAGCTGCGAGCCAGGGAGAGAACCCAGGAGTCCTGGCTGCCAGCCCCCACCCCTGAGGCAGGAAAGTCCCCCTGCCCATCCGGGCCAGGCTGCCCGTACCCTGCTGGCGGGGAAGCAATTCCCAGGAACAGGGATTTCTCCCCCCTCCCCTGCAACTCCACCCTCCTGGGATTTCCAGCTCCTAGCCCCAGAGACGGGGATTCCCCTCTTCCTGGTGCCAGAGCTGTGGGGGGCAGGCAGAGGGCACTCCATGGGGTAAGGGAACCTAGGATGCCAGCTGCCAGCCCCCCAAAGCCAGCTAGGATTGGAGTGGCTTGGTGCTCCCCCCAGTGACCGCTGCACCCCACATTTCCCCCCAAAGCCAGCACCCCTGCCCTTCCCCCCAGTGACCCCTGCCCCCCAGAGACCTCTGCACCCCCCTTTCCCCTCACAACCAGTGCCCCCTCCCTACTCCCCATAATGCCTGCACCCCCCAGTTCCCCTCACAACCAGCACCCCAGCCCTTCCCCCAGTGACCCTGCACCCCCACAGCCAGTGCTCCCCTTTTCCCAGTGATCTCTGCACCCCCCAGTTCCCCTACCCTGCCCCCCCCCAGAGCCAGCACTCCACTCTCCCCACAGAGACGCCTGTCCCTATAGCAGGTGCCCCCACCTTGCCCCCCAAAGTGATCCCTACACCCCCAGAGCTGACCCTGCAAGGACAGGACAGGCCTGGAGTAGCCAGTAGCTGGGGCTGGGAGTGAGGGCACAGAGCAGCAGCGCCCCTGCTGGCCGGTGCCGGAAGCAGGGCTGGGCCCAGCAGGAATTCCCCAGATTTCCAGCAACCTGGAGGATTTTCCCAACAGGAGATTGGGGGGAGGGGAGGGGGGTGGAGCTGGAGTCTGGCTCCCTGCAAACCCCCCCCCACCCCCCTGTTCCCAGGACTGCCTCCCTCCACCCTCCTGATTTCTGGGGATAGAACCCAGGAGTCCTGGCTCTCAGCCCCACCTGCTCTAACCACTGGACCCCACTCCCCTCCCAGAGCCAGGGATGGAACCCAGGAGTCCTGGCTTCCAGCTCCCCCCGCCCCCTGCTCTAACCACTCGACCCTGCTCCCCTTCCAAAGAAAGAACCCAGGAGTCCTGGCTCTGGGCCCCTCTCTCACACACACACACACACACACGACTGCTGTGCCATGATTTGCTTTATTTCCATAGGGGTCTGCGCCCCATCAGGGGTAGGAGCGCCCCCAGCCGCCCCATCCATGCAGCCCGAGTCCAGCGGGGGGGGCGCTCACGGCCTATGCACAAGAGGAAGCAGCGTGGGGGTTGGGGTCCCGTCTGCTGGGGGGGATCCAAGTTGGGGGGAGGGGCCATTGCTCCATCCCCATGATGACCCCCCAATAAAACAGCTCTTGGAGTCGGCAGGGGAGGGTCCCCAGCTCCACGCCCCTCCACAGGGCTGGGGTCAACTCAGCCCTGAATCCCCCCCACACCCCAGCAGGCTCCCCCGGGGCAGGTAGATGGTAGAGGGGAAGAGAAAAGTGCTTCGTAGCCTTCCCCAGATCGGGGGAGGGGGCTGGGCCACCAACGGCAGCCCCCCATTGTCTCTGAGGCTGCCCCCCCACGCCCGCAGCTGGGGGCTCCCCGGTTGGGGGGGGGAATGGAGCACCCAGTGCCCCTTGCAGGTGGTGACTGGGGATGCTCCGTTCACAGAGGCCCCTGGGGGACGGGGGGGGTTCCGTCTGGGAGAGGGTCCCTGCAGTCCACGTTGGGGGAGGGGGAGGTCCCAGCCCCCCGGTTACTCGTGAACGTCCCAGATTTCGGAGAGCAGCGGGGGCAGCTTCTTGTCCTGGAGGCGGAGGGCGAACACCTGCTCCGAGTGGACGCTGCTGAGTGTGCGTAGGGCGACCAGCTTCATCAGCATCCGCGGGAACATCAGCCGGTCCTGGGGGGACGGGTCAGTGTGTGGGGGGGGTCCGCCAGCCCCCGCCCCACAGCTCCCTCCACCCCACAGATCCCTCCACTTCCCCCAACAGCCGCGGGAACATCAGCTGGTCCTGGGGGGATGGGTCTGTGTGTGTGTGTGTGTGTGGGGAGAGTCTGCTAGCCCCCCCCCACAGCTCCCCCCACTTCCCTTCCCTCCACCCCACAGATCCCCCCACTGCCCCCAGCAGCCACGGGAACATCAGCCGGTCCTGGGGGGACGGGTCAGTGTGTGTGTGTGCACGCGCGCGGAGGGGGTCCGCCAGCCCCTCCCCGCCCCCCCAGCAACCTCCCCCGGCCCCAGGGGCGGGGAAGGGGAGTGCAGGCCCCCCCGGCGGGTACCTGCGGGCGCTTGATGAGGGTGTAGGCGTGCAGGGCCTCGACGTAGGGCTGCTGCAGGGCCTCCACCTGGCCGTGCTGCTGCACGTTGGGCCGGTCGGCCGCGAACATGTCGATGGCGATGAGCAGGGCGAACTCCGCGTCGTCCAGCTGCAGCCGCCGCATGGCCCGCGAGAACTCGAAGATGGGGTTGATGAACTCCACCTGCAGGCCTGGGGGCGGGGGGCCTGGGGTCAGACCCCACGTCCTGGGAGCCCCCCAACCTCCCGGAACCCTCAGCCCTGGGATCCCCCCACCCTCCTCTGGGGAGCCTCCTGCACCCCCCAGGGAACCCCCAGTCCCCCCCTCCTCGTACCGGCACGGTGGAAGTCGTCCTTGCTGTAGGTGAAGTCTTTCAGGAAGGTGATGCTCTCTGTCTCATGGTTGTAGCGCCGGGCCGTCTCCAGCAGCATGATCTGGGGGAGGGACGGGGGCAGGTGTGAGACCCCCCCCCCCGGCATGGCAGAGCCCCCAAGGCACCCATCTCCCTCCCCACACCCAGGGCACCACAGAGAGGGAGATGTGACCCCACGCCAACGCAGCCTCCCTCCAGGACCCCCAGCCCCTGGAAGCTTTGAGCGTGATCTGCCGCCCCTCCCGCCCCGGTCCCCATACCCTTCGCACGAGCATAGCCATCTTTGCACAGAGTCCGTCTTGTGAGGCATCATTTGCACACTCCTGCCAGTGCCAGTCGTTACTGTCCCGGGGCGGCACCTGGTGGGCTGTGACCGGTTCCCCCGGGTGCTGTTATTCACCCCCGTCCCACCCCGGGCAAACCGGCCGGGCTCAAACCGAGGGATGCAAGCGCAGCTTAGACGCCACAGGCAGGGCGCCAAAGGGTGCTCAGGGAGGGGAGGAAAAAGCAGCAGGGAACATCCTGCCACCTCGACGCCGTCCTCTGCATCGCCGCTGGAAATGGTTTTCCACGAGGGAGACGGACACTCTAAAAAGAGGGGGGACAAACCCACCCGCCCTCTCCCTGCCCATCGCGTGCACGGCCCCTGGAGCAATAAGCAGCCGGCAGACCGGAGAAGGGACCCTGGCCTGAGAAGCAGGATCAGTCAGACCCGGGAGAGGACGGGGTGAGCAGCTCTGGTGCCATCTGATCCGGTTTGCTCAGTCGGGCACCAGCAACCATCTTCTCCTGATTTTCCTTGTAACCTTTCCTGACCTCTGTGCCTCTGGGTACAATCCGGGCTGCTGAACAGCGGGGTCCCCTTAACGCTCTAGCCCGGAGCCCTTTCACACTCCCACCGCCGTCAGCCTCCCGGCTAAACACACGGGCCCTGACCAGTCACACCAGTCAACTCTGAGCCCCAGCCTCATTCCCCCAGAAATGTGTGTCTTGTATGGCCCAGCGCCCCGCTGAGCTCAAAAGCCCGTCATTCCATCAAAGGAAATGATGGATGCATGCGGCCCTTTGTTTTCAGTTTCGATTCTGTTGCATTTTTCCCGGGAATGTATCAGTGTTTCTTACCACAACCACCAAACCAGCTGAAAATCAGGGGGAAAAAATTGCTCTGGGTAAATACGGGGCTTCATTTTGGTGGACGGAAAGATGTGGGGGAAAAGTATTCAGTCAATTAATGCTCTGAATTCTGTTAGTCACCGTGGTCAGCCGCAGAACTAAGACCAAACTCTAGAGAACAATCCCACCTGGGTGTTTAAGAGAACAATACATCTCTAATCCCCAACTAAAACTTTTCATGTGAACAAACAGTTCACGGTTGTAAGACTTAGAACTATTAGCCTGTAAATATTTACATTTAAAAATTAGGCCCCACCATTTGCAGCACAGACACTCCACGTCGTCCTTTTCTCCAGTTTTATTTTTAATTTTTCGAATACCTCCTTGTGTTCTGGTCCGTATTCGGAGACCGATTTTCGTTTTCTTCCCATTTACACCACTCTCTGCTAACAGCTTGAAACGTGAGTGTGGCGGGCGTGAGACGAGCAGTGCGTTCAGATGCGCGCGCACTTCAGAGCTTGCGTGCAGGCCTGTTTATTGCGTGTATCTTCTAGACTAATCATAGAAGATCAGGGTTGGCAGGGACCTCAGGAGGTATCTAGTCCAACCCCCTGCTCAAAGCAGGACCAATCCCCAACTAAAACCTCCCAGCCAGGGCTTTGTCAAGCTGGGCCTTAAAAACCTCTAAGGATGGAGATTCCACCACCTCCCTAGGTAACCCATTCCAGTGCTTCACCACCCTCCTCGTGAAATAGTGTTTCCTAATATCCAGCCTAGACCTCCCCCACCATAACTTGAGACCATTGCTCCTCGTTCTCTCATCTACCACCACTGAGAACAGCCGAGCTCCATCCTCTTTGGAGCCCCCCTTCGGGTAGTTGAAAGCAGCTATCAAATCCCCCCTCACTCTTCTCTTCTGCAGACTAAATAACCCCAGTTCCCTCAGCCTCTCCTCGTAAGTCCTGTGCCCCAGCCTCCCTGATCATTTCCGTTGCCCTCCGCTGGACTCTCTCCAAATTGTCCACAACCCTTCTGGGGGCCCAAAACTGGACGCAATCCTCCAGGTGTGGCCTCACCAGTGCCTTATTTCAACAGGCCGTTTCGCATCTACACATAGATTAACCTATTATCGTCATACATCGCTCTCGTGCAAGGCATTGTATTTTCCTAATAAAACAAGTTCTTTTTTCTATATTTGAATGATAACAAAGTAGGGTGAAAATTGGGAAAAAAGGAATACTTTTTGTAAAACCCAGGACTTTTTCGGTACAAATCGGTTTAAACTGAAAACAAAGGGGCTGATGTATGCACCAGCCTCATTATCCCCAAACGGAGTTTTCCCACGCACTCCCATCCAAACACGCCGGTTCAGATAAAACACAAGGTACGTCTGTTAATTACAGAAAGACCGATTTTAAGTGATTATAAAAGTGTTGATGCATAAAACTCAGGACTGGTTACAAAAGAAAATCAAAGAGTAAAACGCAAGCTACGGCCTAACTCCACAAGCTACTAAGCAAAAGTTTTGTCTCACCAGACGCCGCTGTAAATTTCACAGGCTGGATTTCCATCCAGCCTGCGACCGCTCCCCCTGAGGTCAGTTCTTTGGAGAGTCACTGATGTCATGAGCAGAGAGAGTGGAGGTCACTGTCTCCCTCTCCCTTTTTTGAGGATTACCCCCCCCCCCCCCGCTGGGGTGCAGGCGACAAGGCGTCTCTTGCGGACGGGAAGTTTGAAATGCTCCTGTGATGCCATGCACATTTCTTAGGCCGTGTCTACACTAGCCCTAACGTTGGCAAAACCTGCAAGTGTCAACACCTTCCTTCCTGCCCACTGAACAGCTGTTTCACTAGGTGATTGTCTAAAGGATGAGAAGGCCATCGCGGAGAAAACTTAATGAATTCTTTGCATCCGTCTTCATGGCTGAGGATGGGAGGGAGATTCCCAAACCGGAGACATTCTTTTTAGGGGATAAATCTGAGGAACTGTCCCCAGATGGAGGTGTCCGTAGAGGAGGTTTTGGAACAAATGGATAAACTAAAAGCAGTAAGTCACCAGGAACAGATGGGATTCGCCCAAGAGCTCTGAAGAAAGTCAAACGTGAAATTGCAGAACCACTAACTGTAGTTTGTAACCTATCATTTAATTCAGCTTCTGTACCCAGATGACTGGAGGGTAGCTAACGTGAAGCCAATTTTTAAAAAGGGCTCCAGAGGTGATCCCGGCAATGACAGGCCGGTAAGCCTGACTTCAGTACCGGGCAAACTGGTTGAAACGATAGTAAAGAACAGAATTGCCAGACACACAGATGAACATGATTTGTTGGGGAAGCATCAGCATGGCTTTGGCCAAGGGAAATCACGCCTCACTAATCTACTAGAATTCTTTGAGGGATGTCAACAAGCATGTGGACAAGGGGGATCCAGTGGATATAGTGTACTTAGATTTTCAGAAAGCCTTTGACAAGGTCCCTCACCAAAGGCTCTTAAGCAAAGTGAGCTGTCACGGGGTAAGAGGGAAGGCCCCCTCATGGATCAGTAACTGGTTAAAAGATAGGAAACAAAGGGTAGGAATCAATGGTCAGTTTTCAGACTGGAGAGCGGTAAATAGTGGTGACCCCCAGGGTAAATAGTGGTGACCCCCAGGACCCCCAGTCCTATTCAAGGTATTCATAAATGATCTGGAAAAAGGAGTGAACACTGAGATGGGAAAATTTGCAGATGATACAAAACTACCTAAGAGAGTAAAATCCAAAGCGGATGGCGAAGAGCTACAAAAGGATCTCTCAAAAGTGGGTGACTGGGCAACAACATGGCAGATGAAATTTAACGTTGTTAAATGCAAAGTGATGCATATCGGAGAACATAACCCCAACTACACGCATAAAATGATGGAGTCTAAATTAGCTGTTACCACTCAAGAAAGATCTTGGAGTCACTGCAGAGAGTTCTCTGAAAACATCCACTCAGTGTGCAGCAGCCGTCAAAAAAGCGACCAGAATGTTGGGAGTCATTAAGAAAGGGATCGATAATAAGACAGAAAATATCATGTTGCCGCTATATAAATCCATGCTACGCCCACACCTTGAATACTGCGTGCAAGATCTGGTTGCCCCATCTCAAAAAAGATCTATTGGAATTGGAAAAGGTTCAGAAAAGAGCAATAAAAATTATTAGGGGTATGAAACAGCTTCTGTCTGAGGAGAGATTAATAAGACTGGGGCTTTTCAGCTTGGAAAAGAGACGACTAAGGGGGGATACGATAGAGGTCTATAAAATCATGACAGGTTTAGAGAAAATAAAGAAGGAAATAAAGTGTTGTTTACTCCTTCTCATAACACAAGGACTAGGGGTCACCAAATGAAATTAATAGGTAGCAAGTTTAAAACAAACAAAAGGAAGTATTTCTTCACACAATACGCAGTCAACCTGTGGAACTCCTTGCCAGAGGATGTTGTGAAGCCAAGACTATAACAGGGTTCAGAAAAGAACTAGATAAGTTCCTGGAGGAGAGGTCCATCAATGGCTATTAGCCAGGATGGGCAGGGATGGGGTCCCGAACCTCTGTTTGCCAGAAGCTGGGAACGGGCGACAGGGGATGGATCACTTGATGATTCCCTCTTCTGTTCATTCCCTCTGGGCACCCGGCATTGGTCACTGTCGGCAGACAGGACACTGGGCTAGATGGCCCTTTGCTCTGACCCAGTATGACCATTCTTATGTTCTTAATTGATTATGCTGATACCTGGCTGGGGGCACCCGTGCGTCGTCGTCTCTGAAGAACTGGTTTGAGCCTGCTTTTCTAACCTTGGAACATGTTACAGCAACGTTACACAGTGGACACTTATAACTTCACATACAATGTCGATACACATATTTTAACATGACAATAATGTTCAGCAGATTATAAGATTTTTTTAAAAAATGATACCTAACGAGGCAAAGTTTGTACAAAATTGATCATCAGCTTATAAAAGTGGGGACCATAATAGTACAGACCGTCACGGCCTCATTACTCAGACTCACTTAAAATCTTTCGGTCCTTAACGAACATGTTTCACTGTTTTATCTAATCCAGCGTGTCTGAACTGAAGCGTTGGGGAAACTCCATTTGGGGTGGCAAGTTGTGTGTGTATTTTTTCTATTAAAGCAATAACGGACTTTACATAATCGTATATAGTCCAGGGGAGAGCTGGTCAGTACAGGACACACATTTCAGGGGGAAAAATCTAGTGTAACCCAAGCTGGCAGGAGCAAAGTTATGGCTGGCGGCAGTGCACGCAGACACAGATGGGAAGTGACCTACATGCTGCAGGCTGTTTGTGAACCGCCCCCACTCCCTGCCCCGCGTGCCCCCCCCGCCCCCATCACCTCGATGGTGCAGGCCTTGAGCAGCGCGATCTGGTCCTCCCTTGTGAGCTGCAAGAAGCCAGGCACCTGCTTGGCGAAGTCGACGATCTCCTGCACCGAGATGATGGCCAGCTCGGTGAAGTGGGCGAAGCGCTGCTGTCGGGCCTCCCGGCTGTTGGGGTCAGTGCCCAGGGGCCACGGCTGTGGGGGGATTGGGGGGCAGTGAGAAACAGCATCCTGGGGGGCACCCAGCCCTGGATACCAGGGACACCCCCAACCTCGCCCCACGTTGGGAGCACCCCAGGGACCCCCACACATGGAGGCTGGGGGGGGGGCAGCCTGATGCCTCAGTGATGCCCAGATGTGGAGGGGAAGCTGGGCACAGCGCCCCACCCCCCATGATGCCCAGATGGGCACTTGGGGGACACCCTGTAACAAAGTGGGAATTCTTGGTAATATTCTTACGCCGTCCCTGTGTGCCTCAGTTTCTCTCCGTGCTTTGTGGGGCTCCCCTGTGGGGGCAGGTGCGAGGGGTTAACGGTGCTCGTGGGGCTGAGGGGGAGGCACGGCGGATGGGGGGGTGGAGGTGGAGGTGGGGGCTGGCCCCGAGTCCCGGCCCCGGCGTGGCCCCTCACCGTGACCTTGGGCTGGTCGCTGAAGGAGCGCTTATTGCACTGCTGCTGGGCAGCCACCAGCTGCTGGATCATGAGCTCCTGCTGGGGGCTGAGCTGGGCCGGCTCCGCTGGGGGCGTGGGGGGCAGGGGGGGTCCTCGCGGCGGCGCCTCCCCCCCCACCCCCTGCTGCCGCCGCACCTTCTTCTTCCGCAGCTGCTCCTCCGACAGCACGCCTGGAGGGGGGGAGGGGGAGTGGGGTTGGGGGAGGCCATAACCTCCCCGGTGCCCCCCAATCTCCCCCCCGAAAGCCCCCCCCAGCCTCCCCAGTGCCCCTGCCCCCCCACCCTCCCCCCAAAGCCCCCCCTAATCCCACCCCGAAAGCCCCCCACCCTCCCCCCGGTGCCCCCTGCACCCCCACCCTCCCCCCAAAGCCCCCCCAGTCTCACCCTGAAAGCCCCCCACACCCTCCCCGGGGCCCCCGATCTCCCCCCACGGCCCCCCCGGCGGGACTCACACTGCTCGCGCATGCCGGCCTGGCGGCACTTGCGGAGCCGGCAGAGCTGGCACTTGCGGCGCATGTAGAGGTCCATGTGGCAGTGCCCGGCGCCCCGGCACACGTACTGCGCCCCCTTCATCACGCTGCGCCGGAAGAAGCCCTTGCAGCCCTCGCAGCTCAGCACGTTGTAGTGGAAACCCGAGGCCTTGTCCCCGCAGACGCTGCACAGCTCCGAGCCCAGCATCTTCGGCGCCGGCCCCTTCCTCCGCCGCCGCTCCGGCTCCTCCGCTGGGGGGGGCGGGGGGGTGAGAGCCGCCGGACCCCCACACGCCCCCCGGCCTGCCGCCCATGCCCCCCGCACGCCCCCCGCCAGCCCCCCTGCCTGCCATGCATGCCCCCCGAACGCCCCCTGCATGCCCCCCCGCCAGCCCCCCGGCCTGCCACCCCCCCGCACGCCACCCACGCCCCCCGCATACGCCCCCGGCCTGCTACGCGTGCCCCCCGAATGCCCCCTGCACGCCCCCCGCCAGCCCCCCCGGCCTGCCACGCATGTCCCCTGAACGCCCCCCGGCAGCCCCCCGGCCTGCCACACACAACCCCCCCGCATGGAGCCCCCCAGCCTGCCACGCCCTCTCTGAACAATCCCCGCATGGAGCTCCCCACCCAGCCCCCCGGCCTGCCACACACGCCCCCCTGAACGACCCCCGCATGGAGCCCCCCGCCCAGCCCCCCACAGAACGCCCCCCCGCCAACCTCCCGGGCTGCCACACATGCCCCCCCTGCATGGAGCCCCCCAGCCTGCCACCCCCCCAAACGACCCCCGCATGGAACCACCCGCCCAGACCCCCGCTGAACGACCCCCGCCAGCCCCCCAACCTGCCACGGGGGCCCCCCGAACAACCCCCCACAGAGTCCCCCAACCTGCCATGCCCCCCCCCAAACATCCCCCGCAAGGAGCCCCGCAAACATCCCCCCAAACCTGCCACGGAGCCCCCCTGGAACAAGCCCCACATGGAGCCCCCGGCAATCCCCGCCCAGCTCCCCAACCCGCCATGAGCCCCCCCCACACAACCTCCCACAAAGCCCCCCGGCGCCCCACACAGTTTCATGCCCAGCATCTTGGGGACCAGGCCCTTCCATGCCAACCCTGCTCTGTCCCCTGCCCCCTTCCGCTGTGCCAGCCCCCCAGTCCTGCCTGCCCACCTGCACCCCTCCTTCTGCCAGCCCCCCTCCTCCCCCCACTGCCCCCCACGCCCCCAGCCCTCTCACCAGCACTGTGCGTCGACCCCTCCCCATCAGTGCCCAGCACCTCGGTCTCTGGGGTGATCGCTGCCTCTGGCCTCGACTGGGGCCCCTCCTCCTTCACCTGGGTCTGGGGGGCTCCGGGGGAGTTGGGGGGCAGTGACTCCCCATCCTCTGGGGGCAGGGAGAGAGATGGGTTAACTGGGGGTTCCCCGATTTGGGGGGGGGGTGTCTGCAGTTGCCTAGACACATGGGTTCCTCCGTGGGGGCTGCGACTGGGGTAAGTGCCCGGACGCCTGGGTCCCTCAGCACAGGAGTGGACACCAGGGAGTGGGCCTGTAGGTGTCTGGATGCCTGGGTCCCTCAGCCGGGGAGGTATGACATGGGCGGGGCCACCTGTAGCTGCCCAGACACCTAGGTTCACCAGCAGGAGGCACTGTGATGTGGTGGGGCTGTAGCTGACCGGATGCCTGGGTTCCCCAGTAGGTCCCCCAAACTCCCAGTGTGCCGATCACTCACCCAGCGGCAGGTCGGAGCCCGTGGTGGCCATGTCAGGATCCGGGGACTCCCAGCTCCGCGGGGACCCGGCGCTAGGGACAGAGACAGACAAACAGACGGGGCGTCACGTTCCCCAGCCACCACCCCCTCCCCCGGGGCACTGAGGCCACCAGGCGACTAGGGAACATCCCCCCATCCCATCACCCCCAGAACCACCCCCCGTCTCACCATGTTCCCCCGCGGGGAGGGGGCTCAGCCGGTCCAGGCCCACATTCCACTGGCTACCTCCTGGGCGCGGGGACCAGCCGGGAGAGGTCGGGGGGGTGGGGGGCAGTGACCAGCTGGGGGCTCTGAGAGGGGGGTCTGGGGGGGGTCAGAAGTGGGGACTGGGCAGTCGGGGGCAGGGAAGGGCTGGGGGCTCTGAGGGAAGGCAGGGGAGGATCAGAAGGGGGGGCTGCACAGCTGGGGGGTGGGATGGGGTGGGGGCCGGGCCGAGGGGCTCAGGCCTGGGGGGGAAGGGGCCGGGTGGGATTGGAAGGAGGGGACTGGGCAGTCGGAGGCAGGGGAAGGCCTGGGGGCGCCGGTGGGGGGGGGCAGGGAGGATCAGGAGGGGGGGGCTGCACAGCTGAGGGACAGGGCTGGGGGCGCCGGGGGGGGCAGGGAGGGATCAGGAGGGGGGGGTCTGCACAGCTGGGGGGAGGGGAAGGGCTGGGGCAGTGAGGGATCAGGAGGGGGGGGGCTGCACGGCTGGGGGGCAGGGCTGGGGGCGCCGGGGGGGGCAGGGAGGGATCGGGGGGGGCTGCACGGCTGGGGGGCAAGGCTGCAGGCGCCGGGGGGGGGTGGTGTCCGGGGGGGGTCCCCCTGTAGCTCGGGTCCCTCTGGGGGTGCAGAACCTGGAAGGGAAAGAGAGCGAGTGAGGTGACGCCCCGCGACGGGCGGGCCCCCCCAACCATCCCCTGCCCCCCAAGGCCCCCCCCAGACCCCCCCAAGCCGCGGCCCCCCCTTTACCTCCAAGGCCCCCCCGCGGCCCCCCCCTTTCCCTCCAGGACCCGCCCCCCGCAGCCCCCCGCAGGGCCCCCCCAGACCTGCGCCCCTCGCTCGGGCTCCCCCAGCGCAGCCAGACCCAGACGCTTCCGGGAACCCCCCGCCCACGTCACTTCCGGCCTTGCAGCTCCGCCCCTCCTCCACAGCTGGGGGGGGACCCCGGCAGGATGCGCGCCCCCCCCCCCCCGCCGGCCCCGGGGCTGCCCCAGCTCCCTTCCCCCCCAGCGGGGGTACAGCGGGGTGTGATGGGGGGCAGAGCCCGGTTCCCAGCGGTCCCCCCCCCGCGCCAACCCCCCCCACAGAAAAGATCCCACGGCACGGCAGCGGGAGGGTGGGGGGGCTGGGTCCCTGCTGAGCTGCCAGAGGAAGCGGGGGCAGGCTCTGTACGATCCGTGTGGAGCCTGCGCGTGCCTCAGTTTCCCTCTGCACTTTGCGTTGACCCCTCCCCCTCCCGTGGGGGCCAAGGGGTAAACGCTGCTCCTGGAGCCGACCCGGGGGCGGGGGACCATGGGGCAGGAAAGAATTGGCTGAACCGACCCAAATCAAAAGGGGGTCCAGAGAGCCACTGGGGGAGAGGCGGAACAGCTCCCCGGGCTGCGCAAGGGGACAAAGGCCCCGCAAACCCCAGCTGGGGGGTCCCACAAACGCTGGCTGGGGGCCTGAGGCCCTGCAAACCCCGGCTCTGGGACGACCCCCCGCAGCAGGATCAGGCAGGGGCCTGCTCAGAGCTTGGGATCAGCTGGGCAGGGGAGAGAGACCCAGAGGGAGCCAGCACCCCCACAGGCCCCCCTCGGCCATACACTGCCCCCCCCCCCCGTGTCCCCCACACGCTGACCACTCCTGGGAGCCAGTTGTGACCGTGGGGACGCTGGTGCTGGGGGCTTGGTGGTACCGTGCCAGCACCAGAGCAGACAGGCTGGCCTTGTGTGCGGTCACTGCGCGGATGCGGGGGGACACCTGCTCCCAACCCCCCCCCAGGTATTTTACCCTGGATTCCGGATCCAGGCTCTGCCCAAGGTGGGGCTGCAGGACACCTGGGTTCCATATTGCAGCCACTTGGCTTGACAGGGATGGGCACCAGCTGCCCAGCGTAGGGGTGGTGGTAACTTCCCCCCCAGCCACTGTTTGCAGCCAAGGCTTTGTCCCCCTGCTGGACACCCCCCCCCTCCATCCACCCATCCCCCCTCACTCAAACACAACAGGGGGGAGGGGACAGGGACACCTCTTCACCCCAGGTGAGTTCTGACAAGCACCATCCAGCTGGGGCTGTTATCCCACTTCCTCCACCATTCTGCCCCCCACCCCCGCCACTCCCTGGATGGCTGGGAGGCAAACCCAGCCCCAGCATCCCCTAGCACCCTGGGCGGGCCACGCACAGAGCTGCCTTGTGGAGCCCTAGCCCAACAGCTGGCACCAGCCACCTGTGCCCTGGGTGTAACACCCTCCCCCCCAGGGCGGGATTAACTCACTAGCAGAGCCTGAGTAACTAGTTCGGCCAGGGTGGGGACCAGCACCATCCCCCTTCACATCTGGCTGGTGCTAGGGGCCTGCAGTGCCCACCCCTTGTTTTCTAGTCCAACAGGTTAGGGTGAAAGGGCCCAGCCACCCCAGATAGCAGAGATCTCTGCCAACCCACCGGGGGGGGGGGGGGGGGGGGGAAGGTCTGCTAGACCCTGCACCTGTCAGCCCAGTGTCTGCACCAGACCCTGAGCCACCCACCCCAGCGGAAGGCAGCACTAGACCAGGGCAAGCGGGCATCTGCCCTGCTCTATGCCCCTTCCAGGAACCAGGCTGCCGGGAGCCACCCCTTTCATGCACCCATCCCCAAGGACACACTGGGCCTTCAGCACCTGCACCCCTTGTCTCCCTACTGGGAATCCAGCCCAGCCCCTGGGGGTATTTACAGACAGCCCCAGAAGCCTTTTTAACAAGGGAACCCCCTCTTCTCCCCCGGCTGGCTGTGGGGAGTCTCACTGGGCATGGTCAGTTTCAGCTCCCCTTTGTCTGACCCCTTGCTGCCCTGTGGCACAACCCCCTCCCGGCTCTTCATCTGCCACCCCAGAGCCATGCAAAGCAGGGGGAACTGAGGCACCTGTGTGCAACTGCATCGCCCCTGCTGCTCTTCTTCCCAGGCAGGGAGCTGGCCCAGTGCCATTTGTGCCAGTGAGGGGCACAAACTCCTTGTTGTTGGGGGAGATTCCCCCCCGCCCCAGGCAAGCACTCAGAGCAGCGCTAAACAGCAGAGGACCCGCTCCCCCCTGCGCCAGGGCCAAGCAGCCACTGCAGCAAGGATCCAGCCCCAGAGAGGTCACTTCCTCCCAGATGGTGGGAGGGGGGGCCCCTGGGACACCCCCACCCACACAAGCCTCATGCTCCCCCCAAGACCACAAGCAACTCAGCCCAGGGCTCCATTCAGATCAACACGACTTTATTGGCAGGACAGGAGCTGCAGCCGCTGGGGATCAGTGGGGAGGGGACATGAACCCCCCCGCCCCCCAGATCAACAGGCCCCGGCCTGGGCCCCAGGTTAGCTACAAGGGGCAGCAGAACTGGGAACAGAACCCAGGAGTCCTGGCTCCCTGGACCAGTGCAGGGATTGGCACATGCAGGATCTCCACACCTAGAAGAGAAACGTGGGCTGTGTTAGCCTCAGCACAGCCCCCCTGCACCTCAATCGGTCACTGCCCCCACAATCCCAGCTGCAGTCCCCTCAGTCCCCCAGGGTGTCAAGTCCCCAGGAGGCACTGATTTCATCACAGAAGTTCGGAGCCCAGTGCTGACATCATTGGGGATCCCCAGCACCCCCACCCTGCATCAAGCCCCAGCCCCATATTCTCCCCCCCAAATCACATACCCCAGGACCCACATTCAACCCCACTCCCCACATGTTCCCGATGTCCCTCCCGCACCCCCCCACAGTGGGACCTAGGCTGCTCTGCCCCCCCCCCCCACCCATGATACTCACCGTTCTGCAAGGACTTCCCTGCAGCCCCCCAGAAGTGTAGAGCAGGTCAGTCTTGGGGATTTTTTACCCCCACGAGCCCAGCGCCACCCATGGTCACTGCACAGCACCTGGTGGGGGAGCAGATCTAGTCAGCACTGCACCCCAGTTCAGAGCCCCCAAAACAGGGTCAAGCTGGGATGCACTGTCCCCCAGAGCCCCCTCAGTCTCCAGGGTGTCATTGTCCCAGGAGGCACTGATTTCGTCACAGGAGTTCAGAGCCCAGTGCTGACATCATTGGGGATCCTCTGCCCCATGGGGGGGGCAGGCTGGGGATCCTCAGCACTTGGGTTCTATGGGGGCACAGGGGCAGCATCAGTCTAATACCTACCAGCCAGGGGGCTCACTGCACCCCAGTACCCATGGGGCTCTGCAGGGCGGTACCAGCTTCATTCCTCCAGCCTCCCCCGGGTCAGCTCATGGGGGGGAGAAGAGAGAGAAGATCTCCCCAGGGACGGCAGCCCCACCTGGGCGTCCCACGGCCCATCCATGGCGGGGTCACTGCTGGGAAGGAGAGGAGCGGAGCATTAGCAGGTCTCACCCCCCTCCCCAAAAAAAAAACCTTGCTCAAGGCTGGTCCCCTCAGTCCCCGGGGTGTCAAGTCCCCAGGAGGCACCGATGTCCTCACAGGAGTTCAGAGCCCAGTGCTGACATCATGGGGGACCCAGCCCGCCCCCCCTTCCCTCACCCCGCTCTCTCCACCACAGACACCCCCCCCAGCCCAGCCCCGTCCCTAATACCACCAGTCTCTTGCCCCAAGCCTCCCCCCCACATCGCAGGTCACCCCACTTCTACCTCCCCCTGTCCCCACCTCTCCGCAGGGCTCCCCACGGGATCCCCCCCTCGCCAGGCCAGGCTGCCCCGCACCGCTCACCCATCCGCCCGCACGTGTCCCCAGCCATCCCCTGCTCCACGTGGCGCGGTCCTCGCGGGGGGCCTCGCCATTTAAAGCTCCCCGTGAGGACCCCCCGGATCAGGGCTGTCCAGCAGCGCGCCTGACGGAAAAGGCCAGGACCCCGCCTCGCCTCGCCTCTCCTCTCCCGGCGAGAGGAGGGGGCTGTGGGGAGGAGGAGGAGGAGACCGCTGGGGGGAAGGGGCGGGAGGGGAGCGGGGGTATCTTTGTGTGAGAGCGGGACAGGCACCTGGAAAGACAGCGCTCAAGGGGCGGGGCCTAGGAATAGCTGAAGGGAGGGCCCGGGAGTGGGGGGGGGCTAGGAATTGAGAGGGGAGGCAGAAGGGGCGGGGCCTAAGAAGGGGCTAGGGATGGGGTGGGGTCTAGGAAGGGGCAGGGGCAGGGGCAGGGCCTGGGAGTGGGGAGGAGCCTAAGGAGGGGGAGGAGCCTGAGAAGGGGAGGGAGAGGCCGGGATGGGGTGGGGCTTGGGAGTGGGGGGAGCAGGAGCTAGAGCAGCAGGAAGAGGGGTGGTCTGCCCCATGCCTATGGGGTAGCACAGCGCTCGGGGGCAGAGTGAGGGGCAAGGAGGACCCCCAAGGACAGGAGGACCCCCCAAAAAAGGAAGGGGATGGAACACCCTCTCAGGGGCTCCTGACAGCTCCCTGCTATATCCCACCCCCCAGGAACCCCCAGAACTGAGACATGCCCCCCCACGCTTTATCCCATCCCCCAGGAACCCCCAGCACCGAGATACGAACCTGTCTCCCCCACTGTATCCCAGCCCCCAGGAACCTACAGAACTGAGACATGGACCCCCCCCCAGCTATATCCCAGACCCCAGGAACCCCCAGCCCTGAGGCCTGGCCCCAGTCCCCAGTGGTCCCTGTCCTTCAATTGCTACTAGCCCTGGAAACAAGACACCGGGCCCAGGAGCCAGAAATATTCCTGGCCCAGCCGGTCCTGGGCGGGGCTGGCCGCGGTGGCCGCGCTGGTTATTTTTACAGCTCTGCCTGGCACGGGGTGTCCCAGACCCACGTCTGCCCCTGGGGACGGCTGGCTCTGGGCCCCGAGCAGCCCCATGGCAGCAGGAAGGGGCGGGGGTGGGGGTGGGGGTGGCCATGCCTCCGTCCAAACTGCCTGGAAATAGCCCAGTGGAACAGCTGCCACAGCTGTCAGGCCCTGAACGGGCCTGGCACGCACCCCGCTCGGGGTGGGGCGGCCGGGGCATGTCGGGAGTGGTGACGTGTGTGAGAGAGCTTTGCAGCCCTGCGAGCTTCCCCGCAGCAGTGCCCCCAAGCCAGGGACCCTGGCGCTGTGAGCTTCCCCACAGCAGTGCCCTCAAACCAGGGACTCCCGGTGCTGCGAGCTTCCCCCCAGCAGTGCCCCCAAACTGGGGTCCCCAATGCTGCCAGCTTCCTCCCAGCAGTGCCCCCAAGCCAGGGATGCCGGTGCTGTGAGCTTCCCCACATGGTGTCCCCGGTGCTGCCAGCTTCCCCACAGCAGCGCCCCCAGCACTGCAAGCTCCCCCACAGCAGTGCCCCCAAGCCGGGGACCCTGGCACTGTGAGCTTCCCCACAGCAGTGCCCCCAGCCAGGGACCCCAGTGCTGCAAACTTTCTCATGGCAGTGCCTCCAGTCGGGGACCCCAGCGCTGCGAGCTTCCCCATAGCAGTGTCCGGCCAGGCCCTTTGAGCTGTGCGGGGAGCTGAAGGGGTTAACAGCTCATGTGTGTCGAGAGCCCCCAGCCCCCTCCCCCTGAATTCTGACATTCCCTGCCCAGGAATCCTGGAGCCGCCCGCCCCTGCAGAGAGGGAGAGACACCCAGAGAGGGGAAGGGGTGAGTGTAAAGGAGGGTAACTGGGCTGGGACCCCCCCACCAGGACTGCCCCCCCCACCGCCTATGTTGCCAGTTGATGTGTCCCAGCTGGGGAGGAGTGGGGTGTGGGGGAGGACAGGAGGGATTACGGAGCACTGGGGGGCTGGGAGGAGGGGGTTGGGGGGGTAGGAATCGGAGGGGGCTCAGAGGACGAGGTGGGGGGGTCAGGGCTGGGAGAAAGGGAGAATTGGGGCACAGGGAGTGGGGAGATGGGAATTGGGGGTGGGCAGAGGGGGGCTGGGGACAGGGCTGGGGGGCAGGGGGGGCTCTTTGGTTGGGAGACAGGTCTGCACAGCTGCTGGGAGAGATTAAGGGTTTCCATGGGATGGGCGGGGGGAGACAGAGAAGAGAGGTCGGGGGGCGCCAGAGTCGGGAGGGAGCAGGCAGGATAAGGGGAGAAACTCACTCATGGCCTTTCCCCCATGTTGCTCCCCCCATCAGGGGCACTGGCAGGTCCTGGCCCCCCCATTCTTCCCTTCGGCCGTTATTTTCCCTGCTTCCTGGCCAGTGCAAGTGGCTGGAAAATCCAGGCGCAGATGCCAGGAGCGGGGGAGGACGGGGTGGAGGGGGGGAGTGGAAGGAGGGGGGCAGGGCCAGAGGGGGGCTGAGGGGAAGGGGCAGGGCCAGGAAGCCTGTTCTCTGTCCCTACTCCCCCCCCACACACTTAATTTTTTTCCAGTTTCTCACCCCGAGTCAACCCTGGTCCCGGCCGGGGGAGATGGGACCGGGAGGGGGGACACACTCCGGGGGTGGGGGAGAGGGAAGAGCAGGGGGCACATCCCTGGAGGTCCAGAGCAGAGGCCCACGGGGAAGGGGCAGCGTTTCCAGGTGGGGAGCCAGCCCCAGCTGCATGGTGCCCCAGGGTCCAGGTCTTATGGGGCGGCCGAGACACCTGCCCAGCTGGGGAGCAGCTCCCGTGGGGAGCCAGCAGCCCCCCCAAAAAAGGGCAAGGCCTGTCCCACTAAGGCGGGGGCTTGGGTCCCCGCATCCGGGCCTGGCTGCCATGGAGGGAGACGCCACGGCGACCCCTCGCCATGCCAGCAAGGCCCTCGGCAACGTCATGGTAGCCCCGAGCGACACCACGGCGACCCCTCGCGATGCCAGCAAGGCCCTCGGCAATGCCACGGCGACCCCTAGCGACCTTGGTGCAGCCCTTGGCAATGCCACGGTAGCCCCTAGCAGCCCCATGGTGACCCCTAGCGAGGTGGGGGTGGCTCCGGGGAAGGCAGGCGATGGTGGAAGCAGGGTGCCCCTGACCCCAGTACCGGCACCGCCCTGACAGCCCCCCCGGTGACAGGCGGCGGGGGGGGATGGATGCAGGAACCAGCCCCGTCGGCCTCCTGGCTGGGGCTGGCCCGTGGCGCGGCTCCATCTTCCCTAACTGCTAACACATGTCGTTCCCCGCGCCGCCCGCCTCCACATCAGCGCCCGACCCCCCCCCAGCCACCCCGTGCTGCAGCCGGGCTCTGTCGGGCCCCGGGCAGCGCCAGCCCCAGAAGGTACCGGCCGAGGGGGCCGGAGGGGGGCGCGTGGGCCTGGAGCGTGGCCAGGGGTTCCCTGTGCAGCTGGGGGTTTCCCGTGGGGCTGTGGCGGGGCCGTGGGGCCCCGGCACACTGACCGGGCAGGTTTGGCCGTGGGGAGAGAAGGCCATGGAGGGGGGAGCTTGAGGAGGGGACTCTAGTCTTACTGTGGGGGTGCAAGTAAGAGAGGGGTCAGCCTCCGGGGGCCGGTCCCCCTGGAGGGCTGGAGGAGAGGCCATCCGGGCAGGCCTCACCACCCCCCACCCCCATTTTGGCCCCCCCCCAGGTTGGACCATGTCGGAGATCTACAGCGAGGTGGCCGGGGACGAGCCCCCCAGCGACAGCTTCTGGATGGTGAGCGGCCGGGGGGAGGGGGAGCGGCTGAGGGGGCCACGGGAGGGGCAGTGGAGGGGGGCTCGGTCCCTGCAGTGGAGTTCTGGGTGGGGCTGGCTCTGGGGCTGAGGGGTGGCTCGGCTGTTGGGGAGGAGATGGGGGGTACACATAGGGGACTCCCCCATCTCCTTCCCCCAGCTTCTTCCCCAAACACCCCCCCCAGGGCGACATGGGAGTGGGGGGTGAAATGGAGCAGGGCTCCATCTGGGTCTGACCCCCCCACACGTCTGCCCCCCCCAGCCGAACCGGTACCAGCGCACGGTGCGGCGGCTGGAGGAGGGGTCCCAGGTCTGCGACCAGCTGGTCGGCTGCTTCCGGGACCGGGCGCGGATCGAAGGCAGCTACGCCCGGCACATGGGGGCCTGGGTGCAGAAGTGGCGCCCCCTGGTGGATGCGAGTGAGTCCCCACCCCCTGCCCCCTGCAGCACGGTGCCCCCTACCGAGCACCCCACCCGACCCCCCTGCAGCCCAGCGCCCCCTGCTGAGCCCCCCTGCAGCACAGTGCCTGGCCCACCGCCCCACAGCACAGCGCCCCCTCCTGAGCCCCCCACCCCACGACCCCGCAGCCCAGAGCCCCCTACCGAGCCTCCTGCCCCACCGCCCCGCAGCCCAGCGCCCGCTGCTGAGCCCCCCTGCAGCACAGCGCCCCCTACTGAGCCTCCTGCCCCAGCGCCCCGCAGCCCAGCGCCCCCTGCCGAGCCCCCCACCCCACGACTTTGCAGCCCTGCTGAGCCCCCCTGCAGCTCAGCGCCCTCTACCGAGCCCCCCATCCCACGACCCCGCAGCCCAGCACCCCCTACCGACCCCGCAGCCCAGCGCCCCCTGCCGAGCCCCCCATCCCACGACCCCGCAGCCCAGCACCCCCTACCGACCCCGCAGCCCAGCGCCCCCTGCCGAGCCCCCCACCCCACGACTTTGCAGCCCTGCTGAGCCCCCCTGCAGCCCAGCGCCCCCTACCGAGCCCCCCATCCCACGACCCCGCAGCCCAGCGCCCCCTACCGAGCCCCGCATCCCAGCGCCCCCTGCCGAGCCCCCCATCCCACGACCCCACAGCCCAGCACCCCCTGCCGACCCCGCAGCCCAGCGCCCCCTGCCGAGCCCCCCACCCCACGACCCCGCAGCCCAGTGCCCCCTACCGAGCCTCCTGCCCCACCGCCCCCTGCTGAGCCCCCCATCCCACGACCCCACAGCCCAGCACCCCCTACCGACCCCGCAGCCCAGCGCCCCCTGCCGAGCCCCCCATCCCACGACCCCACAGCCCAGCACCCCCTGCCGACCCCGCAGCCCAGCGCCCCCTGCCGAGCCCCGGAGCACGGCGCCCCCTGCCGAGCCCCCCACCCCACGACCCTGCAGCCCAGCGCCCCCTGCCGAGCCCCCCACCCCACGACCCCGCAGCCCAGCACCCCCTGCCGACCCCGCAGCCCAGCGCCCCCTGCCGAGCCCCCCACCCCACGACCCCGCAGCCCAGCACCCCCTGCCGAGCCTCCTGCCCCACCGCCCCCTGCTGAGCCCCCCATCCCACGACCCCACAGCCCAGCACCCCCTACCGACCCCGCAGCCCAGCGCCCCCTGCCGAGCCCCCCACCCCACGACCCCGCAGCCCAGCACCCCCTGCCGATCCCGCAGCCCAGCGCCCCCTGCCGAGCCCCCCACCCCACGACCCCGCAGCCCAGTGCCCCCTACCGAGCCTCCTGCCCCACCGCCCCCTGCTGAGCCCCCCATCCCACGACCCCACAGCCCAGCACCCCCTACCGACCCCGCAGCCCAGCGCCCCCTGCCGAGCCCCCCATCCCACGACCCCACAGCCCAGCACCCCCTGCCGACCCCGCAGCCCAGCGCCCCCTGCCGAGCCCCCCACCCCACGACCCCGCAGCCCAGCACCCCCTGCCGACCCCGCAGCCCAGCGCCCCCTGCCGAGCCCCCCACCCCACGACCCCGCAGCCCAGCACCCCCTGCCGACCCCGCAGCCCAGCGCCCCCTGCCGAGCCCCCCATCCCACGACCCCACAGCCCAGCACCCCCTGCCGAGCCCCGGAGCACGGCGCCCCCTGCCGAGCCCCCCACCCCACGACCCTGCAGCCCAGCGCCCCCTGCCGAGCCCCCCACCCCACGACCCCGCAGCCCAGCGCCCCCTGCCGAGCCCCGGAGCACGGCGCCCCCATCTCCGCTCTCCCGCAGGCCCCCTGTACGGCTCGGTGCGCCGGGCCTGGCAGGCCTTCCTGGACTCCACGGAGCGGCTGAGCCGGCTGCACCGGGAGACGCAGCGGGCGCTGGTGGCGGAGGAGCTGGCCCGCGTGCGGGGCTGGCAGCGGGACAGCTACCACCGCAAGCTGCTGGGCAGGTTCCGCGAGGCCCGCGAGCTGGAGAGCGGCTTCCGGCGCGCCCAGAAACCCTGGGCCCGCCGCCTGCACAAGGTGGGTGCTGCGGGGGGCGGGGCGGGGCGGGGGCGCGGGGGGGGCAGGCTGGGGGGCACGGAGCAGGGGGTGGGGTGCTGCGGGGGGGCTGTGCATGGGGGGCACTGCATGGAGGGCAGGGGATGGGGCAGGCTGGTGGGCACGGAGCAGGGAGTGGGGTGCTGCGGGGGGGCTGTGCATGGGGGGCACTGCATGGAGGGCAGGGGATGGGGCAGGCTGGTGGGCACGGAGCAGGGAGTGGGGTGCTGCGGGGGGGCTGTGCATGGGGGGCACTGCATGGAGGGCAGGGGATGGGGCAGGCTGGTGGGCACGGAGCAGGGAGTGGGGTGCTGCGGGGGGGCTGTGCATGGGGGGCACTGCATGGAGGGCAGGGGATGGGGCAGGCTGGTGGGCACGGAGCAGGGAGTGGGGTGCTGCGGGGGGGCTGTGCATGGGGGGCACTGCATGGAGGGCAGGGGATGGGGCAGGCTGGTGGGCACGGAGCAGGGAGTGGGGTGCTGCGGGGGGGCTGTGCATGGGGGGCACTGCATGGAGGGCAGGGGATGGGGCAGGCTGGAGGCACGGAGCAGGGAGTGGGGTGCTGCGGGGGGCGCTGTGCATGGGGGGCACTGCATGGAGGGCAGGGGATGGGGCAGGCTGGTGGGCACGGAGCAGGGAGTGGGGTGCTGCGGGGGGGCTGTGCATGGGGGGCACTGCATGGAGGGCAGGGGATGGGGCAGGCTGGTGGGCACGGAGCAGGGAGTGGGGTGCTGCGGGGGGGCTGTGCATGGGGGGCACTGCATGGAGGGCAGGGGATGGGGCAGGCTGGAGGCACGGAGCAGGGAGTGGGGTGCTGCGGGGGGCGCTGTGCATGGGGGGCACTGCATGGAGGGCAGGGGATGGGGCACCGCGCTGGGGGGCACTGCCCGGGTAACACGGAGCAGGGGGTGGGGTGCTGCGTGGGGGCACATTGGGGGCGCTGCATGGGGCCCAGTGTATGGGGGGTGCATTCTGAGTGGGGGGTGCTGCACTGGGTGGAGGTTGTGGGGAGGTTACGGGAATATGGGAGGGTCAGGGGGGCCACGGGGTGGGAGTCAGTGGGGCTGCGGGGGGGGCGGGGGTCAGGGGCCCTGGGGTCCCAGCCCCAGTTGCAGCCCCTTGTTTCGCCCCTCCCCCAGGTGGAGAAGGCCAAAGCCTCGTACCACCGGGCCTGCCGCAAGGAGCACGTGGCCGCGGGGCGGGAGCAGCTGGCCCCGGGGGGCCCCCCGCTGGCCCCCGACCGCCAGCGGGCCCTGCGGGAGGAGCGCCAGCGCCACTCCCTGGAGACGCACAAGGTGGGCGCGCCCGGCCGCGGACCCCTCTCCCCGGGCCACGGGCCTGGCACTGGGTCCAGCTTCGGGACAGCCTCAGGGAGGCCCCCGTCCGTGAGCCGGACCCCCAGGGGTCCCGCTCTTCCACCAGGGTCAGCCCCACGGCTGCTCTGCCTCCTTGGAGCCTGCAGCCCCCCGGTTTATTCCCCCCCCCCCAGCAACAGACCCCCCAAGAGAGCCCCGTACCCCCTGGGGGGCAGCCCGCCACCAGCGGGACCCCACCACACCCCTCCTGTGCCACCTAGCCGGTGGGACGGGACGCTCCTTGGGTAGCACGGCGAGGAGTTGCCCCCTGGACCGCTCTGGTGCCCCGGAGCCTGGCCCAGCAACGACCCTCCCAGCTCCCACTTGGTCCCGGTCCCAGGTTGGGGGCGCCAGCCCCCCCACCCCTCCGCCCTTTGCTCCCTGGCTGGTCAGATCCGGCTGGCCGGCCCGCCGCAGCCGTTAGTTGCCAGGTAGCCAATGTCCCAGTTTTTGTCTTCGTGGGCTCTCCCGGCGCCAGGCCCCAGCCCCAGACAGCCGGCGCGGGACACAGCTGCGATTCTGGGCCTCCGCAGGGAGTAACCAGCCCTGTGCCACCCGCAGGGCACAGTGTAGTTCATAGGGGAAACTGAGGCACACACCGTGTTCCTCCAACTGATTGCAGAAAATTCCCACGCCCTCCTCGTTGGTCCAGACTGCTGGACTCCCCCGCCCCGCGCCAGTCCATGGGAGGCCCTTTCTTCTCCTGGCCTTGGGGCTGCCCCTGCCCCCAGGGCCCCCCTGACGCCCCTGCCCCCCAGGAGCGGCAGCACTACGAGCAGGCGCTGGCGGAGCTGACCCGCGCCAGCCCGCGCTACGTGGAGGAGATGGAGTCGGTCTTCGAGAAGGGCCAGGAGTTCGAGCAGAGACGCATCGAGTTCCTCAAGGAGGCCTTGGCGGCTCTGCAGCGCCGGCTGGACCCCACCGCCCACCCCGGGTAAGAGAGACCCCCCTCCTCCCGCCGGCTGGACCCCACCGCCCGCCCCGGGTAAGAGAGACCCCCCTCCCCCGCCGGCTGGACCCCACCGCCCGCCCCGGGTAAGAGAGACCCCCCTCCCCCCGCCGGCTGGACCCCACCGCCCGCCCCGGGTAAGAGAGACCCCCCTCCCCCCGCCGGCTGGACCCCACCGCCCGCCCCGGGTAAGAGAGAACGCCCTCCCCCCGCCGGCTGGACCCCACCGCCCGCCCCGGGTAAGAGAGACCCCCCTCCCCCACCGGCTGGACCCCACTGCCCGCCCCAGGTGGGATCAATGGTGGGCGAGCACTTTGGGTCTGCAGGCAGGAGGCTGCTGGGGAAGACGGGCTGGGCCAGTCGTGGGGGTGCAGGGGAGGAGTTGTGGGGGTGCAGGGGAGGGAGGAGGCCGGGTCGGGGGGGTTGGACAGAGACAAATCCCTCCCCCCCGCCCCCCCCGCAGGGTGCAGGCTGCACAGACCCAGCTCCGCCAGGTCATCGGCGACATCAGCGCCCGCCAGGACCTGGACTGGTGGCGCCGCCAGCGCGGGCCCGGCATGGCCATGGCATGGCCCGAGTTCGAGGTGAGACCCCCCCCCCCCCGTCACGAAGCCAGGCAGGACCTTGGGGGACCCTCCTCTCTCGGAGCTACTGTCCCCAGGGCAAGACGCTGCCCCGGCTTCCACCTTCCTGGGGCTGACCCCGGAGCCTCCAGCCTCCCCTGCCCCACCCCACGCTTCCCACAGCGAGTCTGCCTGGGGCGGGGGTCCTGGGGGAGCCAGGGGGCCCTGCCCCCCAGCTCTGCAGCCAGCCGTGACCGTCAGCCAGCCGGGGACACAGAAGGTTTAATAGCCGACGGGAGCACGGTCTAAACCAGAGCTTGTTAGCACAGAAGTCAGGGACTTTCAGCCAAGTCCAGCTTGGGGGTCGGGGAGCCCAGAGCCAGGGCTCTGGTCCTCCCCCTGGCGCCCCAAGACTCACTCGCTTCCAGCCGCCCAGCCCCTGCCCTGCCCGTTGCTCCTCCTCTGGCCTTTGTCTCACTTCCCGGGCCAAGAGTCCCCCCGGTCGCATCCCCCTGCTGGGTCTCAGGTTTTCAAAGGGGGCGGCCAGAGCATCCCTGCAGGCAGCTGGAGCAGCCCCCCCATTCCCACCACCGAGACACTGGTGCAGCACACAGGGAAACTGAGGCACACACGGCATCCATGGAAAACAGCGGGAAACACGCACAACGCAACAAGGGAAAATCCCCACTTCATCACACACACACACACACCGCAGCCCGCGGGTCCAGCTCTGGGCCCATCTGCATGGGAAACCCCAGAGCTCCCCCCACCCCCCAAGCAAGTAGGGGTCTGGCTGGGAGCCCCCCAGGGCTGAGCCCCCATTTCCTCCCCCCCACCCCCAGGCGTGGAGCCCGGAGTGGGAGCAACCGAGCCCCAAGGCGCCGCCCCCGGCGAAGGAGGAGGAGAAGGTGACGCTGCAGAGCATCCGCCCGGCCCTGGGCAGGTGAGTGGGGGGGCCGGCCAGGGGCAGGCGAGCAGGGTGGACAACCCAATAATGCCCCAGCCCCCCAGGACACCTACGCTGACCCACCAGCCCCCCCCTCCCCTCCCGGAAACCCTATAACAACACACCAGCCTCTCGGAAAACCCTGCCCCACCCCCAGCCCGCATGGGGCAGCCCCGCGTTTGGGAGGGAGTGGGGGGGGGCCCTTGGGGCGATGCGGGGGGCTCAGGTGTGGGCGTGTCCCCCAGGAGCTCCGCCCCCCTCATTGTCTCCCCTGCCCCCGCAGCGCGGCCGAGGTGCCGGCGCCGGTTCTGGGCCAGCGGGTTCGGGCCATTTACGACTACGCCGGGCAGGAGCCGGACGAGCTGAGCTTCACTGCGGGTGAGTGACCACCGGGGGGACCCTGCCCCCCCGAGCCCCCCCCAGCTCTCCCCCCCCGCCGCTGGGCCTCCCCAGCCCATCCCCCGGCTGGGCCCTGACCCCTCTGGACCCCCCCAGCCCATCCCCTGGCTGGGCCATGACCCCCCTACCCCCACGGGACCCCCCCAGGTCCTCCCCCGGCTGGGCCCTGACCCCTCTGGACCCCCCCAGCCCATCCCCCGGCTGGGCCCTGACCCCTCTGGACCCCCCAGCCCATCCCCCCCCCGACTCCCTCACCGAGCTCTTCCCCCAACACAGCCCACCCCCATCCCACATACCCCCTTCCCCCAACAAACCCCCCCATGGACCTCATCCCCCACCCCTCCTGAGTGGACCCCCATCCATGCTCCACTGAGCCCATCTGCTGACAGCAGCCCCCACTCCACTGGACCCCCCAAAACACCCCACTGAGCCCATTCCCTGACAGACCCCACCCCACACAGCCCCTGATGGATCCCCCTACCCTCCCCATGGACCCCATCCCCCTTAACAGACCCACACGTCACTGAGCCCATCCCCCAACTGACCCCTCCCCTTATGGACCCAAACCCCACTGACTCCCCCCCACCTCCCCCCCCAACCGGCCTACAGACCCAGTGACCCCCCCCACCCCCTAACGCGCTGCCTGTCCTTGCAGGGGAGGAGCTGACGAAGCTGGAGGAGCAGGACCCCCAGGGCTGGTGCAAGGGGGTGACGGACAGGGGGTGCGTGGGGCTGTACCCTGCCAACTACGTCCAGCCGGTGCCCTGACCTCAGCGCCCCTCTCCGTGGAGGGCTGCGCCCCGCCACCCACCGTCAGCTGCGGCAGGGATGGGAAGGGGGGACCCTGCCCCGACGCCCCCAAACCGTGCCCTGCTGACCCCTGCAACAGCCAGCCCCCGCTTTCCCCAAGTGGCCCCAATCCACATGCCCACCTGCCTGGGGGGTGGGGGCTGTTGGGGGAGAGATCTCAGGGGAGCCCTGATCCCACCCACCCCCCAGGCCCACTTCAGCCCCCGATGTCTGCCACCCCCATGACCCCATCTACGATCCCCCCACAGGTCCCCCGTGTCTGGGACACCCCCGGCTCTTACAGAAACAACAATAAAATCTTGAAACTCCCCCGCCGCAGAGTCTGAGTCCATCCCTGACATGCAACAGCCCCCCCCCGCCCCCCACTCCCCAACTGTGCCTCACTGCAGGGGCACCGGCAGAGCTGGGGGGAGTCCAGGGCCGGGCTAGCAGGGGGCTGTGGGTCAGGAGTGAGGGGCACCGGCAGGGCTGGGGGACAGTAGATGGGGCAGGGTAGATGGGCCAAGGGGGGCTATAGGGAAGGTTATAGTACAGGGAGGGGGCTGTGGGGAGGGTTACGGGGCTGTGGGGAGAGGGGGTGGGGAGGTCTATGGGGCTGTGGGGGAGTGGGTGGGGGGAGGGTTATGGTGCAGGGTGGGGGCTGTGGGGAGGGTTATGGGGCTCTGGGGAAGCGGTGTGGGGGGGAGGGTTACGGTACAAGTTGGGGGGCTGTGGGGAGGGCTATGGGGCTGTGGGGGTGGGGGAGGGTTATGGGGCTGTGCGGAAGGGGATGGGAGGGGGTTGTGGGAAGATCTATGGGGCTGTGGGGGGAGGGTTATGGTGCAGGTTGGGGGGCTGTGGGGAGGGCTATGGGGCTGTGGGGGAAGGGTTATGGTGCAGGTTGGGGGGCTGTGGGGATGGCTATGGGGCTGTAGGGGAGCAAGTGGGGGGAGGGTTATGGTGCAGGGAAGGGACTGTGGGGAGGGTTATGGGGCTGTGGGGGGTGGGGGAGGGTTACGGTGTAGGTTGGGGGGGCTGTGGGGCGGGCTGTGGGGGTGGGGAGGGTTAGGTGCAGGTTGGGGGCTGTGGGGAGGTCTATGGGGCTGTGGGGAAGGGGAGGGTTGGGGGCAGGTTGGGGGGCTGTGGGGAGGTCTAGGGGGCTGTGAGGAAGGGGAGGGTTAGGGTTTAGGTTGGGGGGCTGTGGGGAGGGCTATGGATCTGTGAGGGTGGGGGAGGGTTAGGGTGCAAGTTGGGGGGCTGTGGGGAGGTCTATGGGGCTGTGGGAAGGTGGCAGGGGTTGAGGGGGGCCAAGGGGCAGGAGCCCCCCCCCGGCCCAGCTCCCAGCTCCCAGCTCCCACCCCCAGTCAGGGCGTGGGGCTCACCCGGGGCACCCCGCCCGCAGCCTGCCCTCGCCGGCCGAGCCGGGGCCAATGGGGCGCTGCACCCCGGCAGGCCGGGGCCAATCCGAGCCCGAGCCCCAGGGCTCCCAGCCAATCAGGCACTGCACCCCAGGTGACCCAGCCAATGGGAAGAGGCGGTTCCCGAGCTCCCTGCGGGGGCTGGGGACAGACGGGCCGAGAGCGGCTGCCGCACCGGAGCGAGGATGGGGGCCCCGGGCGCTGCCGCCCTCCTGCTGCTGGTGCTGGGCACCCAGGCGCTGATCCGGTGAGGGCCCCGGACGCCTGGGTCCTGTCGGGGGGAGTGGGGTCTAGTGGTTAGAGCGGGGGGGCGTTGGGAGCCAGGACTCCTGGGTTCTCTCCCCAGCTCTGGGAGGGGAGTGGGGTCTAGTGATTAGAGCAGGTGGGGTTGGGAGCCAGGACTCCTGGGTTCTCTCCCCAGCTCTGGGAGAGGAGTGGGGTCTAGTGGTTAGAGCGGGGGGGTTGGGAGTCGGGACTCCTGGGTTCTCTCCCCAGCTCTGGGAGGGGAGTGGGGTCTAGTGGTTAGAGCAGGGGTGACTGGGAACTAGGACACCTGGGTTCTATCCCAGCTCGAAGAGAAGAGGGGAGGGGAGTCTAGTGGTTAGAACTGGGGGGGGGCGGGGTTGGGAGCCAGGACACCTGGGTTCTCTCCCAGCTGAGGGAGGGAGGGAGGCGGCAAGTGGGGTCACGGCCGGCCGGGATGAGGCAGGTGCCACGTGGGCAGGGGCTGCCTGGCACGGCAGATCAAAGGATCCCGGTGCCCCACACACGCTGGCGGTTCCAGCTCCCGGCACACCCCCCGCCCCCCCCAGGGATTTCTGAGCTCGCCCCACCCAGCCAGTCCCCCGACCAGTCCGGCCAGTTCCAGGCCCCAGCGTGGGACTGGTACCTCTGCTGCTCTCACCCTCCCACAGGGCAGAGACTGGCTGACTCAGTGGGGCAGGGAATGGGGCACGGGGCCTGTCCGCTCTGCGGGGTGCCGGCTCCTATCTGCCCCAGGGCGGGGACTGGCTGGCTGGGGCGTGGGGAAGGGAGCACGGGGCCTCTCCCCTCTGGGGGGCGCCAGCTCCCACCCAGCCCCAGGGCAGGGACTGGCTGCCTGGGGGGGGGGGTTCGGGGAGGTCCTGGGGGGGGGTCCCCTGGTTTCCCTGCACTGACCCCACCCTCCCTCCGGCAGGATCCCCCTGCGGAAGTTCCCTTCGGTCCGGAGCCGCTTTGGTGGGACGAGGCTCCCCCTTGCCGACCTGGGGGCTGGCGGGGGGCCGGGCAGGGGTTCCCACAGGCGCTCAGCTGCCCCCCAGCGTCTGCACAGCTACATGGACGTGAGTCAGCCCCCAAACCCGGCCCTGGGGCAGCTCAGCCTGGGGGGACTGGGCTGGAAGGGAGGGGGGCTGTGCTGGGGGGCGGTTTGGGGGGCAGGGGCTCTGTGGGGCCGGGGCTGGCAGGCAGGGGATGGCACTGGGGGGTTGGGGGGCTGGGACAGGGCAGTGGCTCTGGGGGGCCGGGGCTGGGGGGCAGGGGACGGCACTGGGGGGTTGGGGGGCTGGGAGAGGGCAGCGGCTCTGGGGGGCTGGGGGGCAGGGGATGGTACTTAGGGGGGCTGAGAGACGGGGGTGGCTCTGTGGGAGCCAGGGCTGGGGGGCAGGGGACAGCACTGGGGGGTTGGGGGGCTGGGAGAGGGCGATGGCTCTGGGGGACCGGGCTGGGTGCTGACCCTCAGCGCTGACCCCCCCCAGGCCCAGTACTATGGGGAGATCGGGGTCGGGACGCCGCCCCAGCAGTTCAAAGTCGTCTTCGACACGGGCTCCTCCGACCTGTGGGTGCCTTCGGCCGGCTGCTGTCTCCTGCACCTGGCGTGCTGTGAGTGGGGGCCCGGGGGGTGCCGGCGGGCTGGGGGTGTCAGTCCATCCTGTGCCCCCTCTGCCCCCGGGGTGCTGGGGGGTGTGTCTGTCTCTCCTGACCCCCCAAGGGGTGCATAGGGGGGCTCTGTTGGGGGGGGACTGTGTCTGTCTCTCCTAACCCCCCCCAGAAGCGCACAGGGGGCCTGTGTCTGTCTCTCCTGACCCCCCCCCCATCATGGCGTCCCCGGGCAGTGCTCTGGAGCTGCCCCCTACGACCCAGCCAGGACTCGGGGGGACCCTCCTCTCTCGGAGCTGCTGTCCCCAGGGCAAGACGCTGCCCCGGCTTCCCTCTTCCTGGGGCTGACCCCGGAGCCTCCCGCCTCCCCTGCCCCACCCCGCGCTTCCCGCAGCGAGTCCGCACGGGGGGGTCCTGGGGGGGCCAGAGTGTCCTGCCCCCCACTCCGCAGCCAGACAGGACTTTCAGCCAGCCGGGGACACAGAAGGTTTATTAGCCAACAGGAGCATGGTCTAAACCAGAGCTGGTAGGTACAGAGACCAGGACCCCTCAGTCAGGTCCGTCTTGGGGGCAGGGAGCCCAGAGCCCCATCTGGGCCTCCCTCCATTTCCCCAGCCAGCCCCAAACTGAGACTCTCCCACCCTCCTCCGGCCTTTGTCTCTTTGCCGGAGGCCACCGGATCCCTTTGTTCTCCAGCCGCATCACACTGGCCCTCTAGGGCTCTGCAACAATCACCCCCCCATCCCCCCCCCAAGACTTAAGAACTGCCTGGGGGAAACTGAGGCACCCCCACCGTATTCAGAGAACATTAAGAACAGTCCCACTTCGGCACATCTCTTCCCGCAGGGATGAACAGGGAGGCTCCATCGGCGGGGGGGGCGGTCTGTGTCTGTCTCTCCTGACCCCCCCTCTCCCCGCAGGGGTGCACACTCACTACTACTCACTCTTCTCCTGCACCCACAAACGCAACCACACCAAGTTCTCCATCCACTACGGGAGTGGCAGCCTGAAGGGCTTCCTCAGCCAGGACAAGGTCAAGGTGAGTGGGGGCCAGGACGCCTGGGTTCTCCCCCCGGCTCTGGGAGGGGAGTGGGAGCCGGTGGTTGGAGCAGGTGGGAGGGGCTGGGAGCCAGGACGCCTGGGTTCCATCCCAGCTCTGCTCCCAGGTGTCCAACCTGACAGTGGAGAACCAGACGTTCGCTGAGGCCGTGGACCTGCCGGGGCTGGTGTTCGTGGCAACCAAGTTCGACGGGATCCTGGGGATGGGGTACCCCATCCTCTCAGTGGGTGGGGTCACCCCCGTCTTTGACAACATGATGGCGCAGGGGCTGCTGGACGAGAATGTCTTCTCCTTCCACCTCCGCAGGTCAGAGCCCCTGGTGCCCAGAGCCCCCGAGCACCCAGAGCCCCCGGTGCCCAGACCTCTGAGTCCCCCGGTGTCCTTCGACCCCAGAGCCCCCCAGACCCCTGAGCCCCGCAGTGTCCTCAGGCCCCCTGAGCCCCCCAGTGTCCTCAGATCCCCTGGACCACCAAACCCCCCCCGGTGTCCTTTGACTCCAGCACCCAGACCCCTGAGCCCCCCCAGTGTCCTTGGACCCCCAGCGCCCGGACCCCTGAGCCCCTCTGTGTCCTCAGATCCCTGGCACCTGGACTCCAAAGCCCCCGGGTGCCCGGACCCTGGAGTGCCTGGAGCTCCCTGGCATCCCTGAACTGCCAGTGCCCAGACCCCTGAGCCCCCTGGTGCCCAGACCCTGAAGCCCCTCCCCCCCCCGGTGTCCCCAGACCCCCGGTGCCCAACTAAGCACCCATCCCCCCACCCCCAAACCCTCATTCCTCCGCAGGAGCCCCGGCCCTGACCCCCTGCCACCCCACAGCCCCCATACCCTGGCCAACACCCCAGTCAGCCCCCCTGCCCCCTCCTGATCTCAGTGCCCACCTCCCCTGCCCCCCAGGCCAGCCGCCCAAGCTCTCTCTCACCCCTGGTTTGCAGGGGCTCGGCGGCAGGTGGGGGCGAGCTGCTACTGGGGGGCACGGATCCGCGGCTGTACGAGGGGGACCTGCATTATGTGCCCGTGTCCCGCAAGGCCTACTGGCAGATCAAGGTGGACAAGTGAGTACACCCCGGACCCCCCTAAAACCTCCAGAACCTCCCGGACCCCCCCAAAACCTTCAGATCCCCTGGAACCCCCTGGACTCCCCCTAGAGCCTCTGGAGCCACCCAGACCCCCCTAAAGCCTCCAGACCCCCCAGAACCCCCTGGCCCCCCTAAAGCCTCTGGAGCCCCCCGGACCTCACCAGCCCTCTGGACCCCCCTGGGACCACCACCCCCTGAGCCCTTGGACCCCCCTGAGCCTCTGGATCCCCCTGAACCCCTGGACCTCCATCTGACACCCAGACCCCCCCCCAGACCTCCCCAACCCCAGGGCCCCCCTGTCCTCCCTGGATCCCTACCCGACCCCAGGATCTCCCTCAACCCCCCAGATTCCCAGTACCCCCAAGCCTCTGGACCCTCCCTGACCCCCTGGACCCCCACCTGACTCCCAGATCCCCCACCCGGACCTCTGCAACCTTCTGGACCCCTCTGGGACTCCTTCTGGCCCCCAGACCCTCCCCCAAGCCCCTGGGCCCCCCATAGCCTCCAGACACACAACCCTGAACCCCCACCTGACCCCTTGTAGCCCCAGACCTCCCTGATCCTCTGGACCCCCTGGGACCCCTCCCGGCCCTCTGAACCACCACCCCCCCCAGAACCCTTGGACCCCCCCCCGAGTCTCTGGACTCTCCCCAACTCCCTGGACCCCCACCTGACTCCCAGAACCCCCCAGGGTCCCCCAATTCCTCTGGACCCCCACCCAACCCCCAGAACCCCTGGACACACCCCCACCCAGCCCTCAGTAAAACCCTGGATCCCCACCTGACCCACAGGCATCTTGACCCCCTGGACCCCCTCCCCCGACCTCCCCAGACCCCCACCCGACCTCCAGAACTACTCATGGGCCCCCACCCAACCCTCTGGACCCCTCTGGACCCTCACAGATGCCCACTTGACCCCCCTGGGTCCCTGATCCCCCCCCTGGCTCCACCAAACCACCCCTAGCCCCCTGCTCGGTCCCAAAAACCAGGCCTGGACCCCACAGTCAACCCCCACCCAAGCCCACCCTTGAACCTCCATCCAGTCCCCAAATCCCTCCCCACCCCCTATCCTCCCTCCACCCCCTGAACTCCGATTACTCCCCTTGACCCCCCTCCCCCCATTCCCCTGACCCCCTCTCTGCAGGATCCGGGTGAAGAAATCCCGGGGCGGGCACCGGTGCAAGGGGCCGGCTCTCTGCCGGGGGGGCTGCCAGGCCATTGTGGACACGGGCACCTCCCTCATCACGGGCCCCAGCAAGGAGATCAAGAAGCTGCACAAAGCCCTGGGACCCTTCTATGCCCTCAAGGGACAGGTAAGGGGGCCGGATGCCTGGGTTCTAGCCATGGGGCCTAGGGGTTAGAGCTGGGGAGGCCTGGGAGTCAGGACTCCGGGGTTCTCTCCTCAGTTCTGGGAGGGGAGCGGGGTCTAGTGGTTAGAGCAAGTGGGGCTGGGAGCCAGGACTCCTGGATTCTCTCCCCAGCTCTGGGAGGGGAGCGGGGTCTAGTGGTTAGAGCAGGGGGGCTGGGAGCCAGGACTCCTGGGTTCTCGTGCATGCTGCGCCCCCCTGGGACTATCTAAGACCCCTCCCACCCCTGCGCTCTCCCCCAGTACCTGCTGGATTGCGACCAGCTCTCAGCCCTGCCCGAGGTCTCCTTCGTGCTGCGGGGGAAGCCCTTCAACCTGACGGGGGAGCAGTACATACTGAAGGTGAGGGTCCCCCTCGGGGTTGGGGGGCGACGCTGGGACAGGCTGGGCCCATGGCGGGCTGGGGGCTGCTGCTGGGATTGTCTGGCCTGGGGGGCGCTGCGACTTGGGCAGGGGCAGGTGGGGACTGGCTGGGCTTGTGGGGGGGGAGGGGGGAGCTGTGCATATGGGGAGGCAAGAATGGGGGGGGTGCTGGGCCCACAGGGGCATGGAATGGGCCCATTAGGAGGAAAGGGGGGGCCAGAGGATGATGCTGGGCACACAGGGTGAGGGGGCATGGGCCCCTGGGGGGCATGCTGGGGGGTGCTGGGCCCAAGGGAGAGGGGGGCATGGGCCCATGGGTGGCAGGAGGGCAGTGCTGGGGGGCACTGGACCCAGGGTGGGAGGGGTGGCAGGTGGCTGGGCCCACATGGTCCATCCCAGGCCCAGCTTGACCCCCTCCCCCATCTCCCCCCCATCCAGGTGACGCAGATGGGCATCACCGTGTGTGTCAGCGGGTTCATGGCCCTGGATGTTCCCCCCCCCGCTGGCCCCCTCTGGATCTTGGGGGACGTCTTCCTGGGCCAGCACTACTCCGTGTTCGACCGGGAACGGGACCGTGTGGGGCTGGCACGGGCCAAGTCGCCCCCTCCCCCAGCACCGCAAGAGACACCCCCACCCAGCACCACGGGGAGCCCCAAAACCCACCCCCCAGCCCTGAGCACCCCCCAGCCCACGGCACACACTGAGGCCTCAGGACACCTGGGTTCCACCCACAGCTCTGGGAGGGGAGGGGGGGTCTAGTGATTAGAGCGGGGGGGTGGGGCTGGTGTCACAGAGTGGGGGGAGTCAGGGCCCTGCACCTCCGACTTCCTGCGACTCACGGAGACTCTCCGCCAGCCAGTAACACGGAAGGTTTATTAGACGACAGCAACAGAGCCCAAAACAGGACCCCTCAGTCAGGTCCATCTTGGGGGGTGGGGAGACCACACCCTGGTTCTGGGCCTCCCCCTGTGTCCCCAGCCAGCCCCTGTCATGCGGTCCCCCGGCTCCACCTTCCTGGGGCTGATCCCCGAGCCTCCAGCCTCCCCTGCCCCTCCGTGCGCTTCCCACAGCGAGTGCACCCAGGCGGGGTCCGTGGGGGCCAGAGGGCCCTGACCCCCGACTCCGCAGTCAGACGTGACTCAGCCAGCTGGTAACACAGAAGGTTTGTTAGATGACAGGAACATGGTCAAACACAGAGCTTGTAGGTGCAGAGAACAGGACCCCTCAGCTGGGTCCATTTTGGGGGGCAGTGAGCCAGACAACCACGTCTGCACTTCACTCCACGTCCCCAGCCAGCCCCAAACTCAAACTATCTCCAGCCCCCACCCCACGCCCGGGCTTTGTCCCTTTCCTACCAGATTCCTTTGTTTTCCAACCCATTAGCTCTCACCTTGCAGGGGGGAAGGGCCCAGGCCATCAGTGGCCAGGAAACAGGGTGTCGGCCATTCTCTGTGTCCAGACCCCTGTACACACCTGCCCTCTAGGGCTCTGCAACGATCATACACCCTTAACCCACTCCCTAGAGACTTAAGAACTGCCTAGGGGAAACTGAGGCACCCCCACACTATTCAGAAGAAACATTAAGAACAGTCCCACTTCGTCACATCTCTCCCCCCTTCGAGACTGAACTGAGCGGGGTCACTTTAGCCAGTGACCCGGGAAGTTCGAAGCCACCAACGTTCCCATGGAGGCCCCAGCATCTCTCCCCTTCCTTGTGGGAGTTACACCAGGCCCTTCCAGTTTCATGCCCTCCCTTAGGTCAGGGTGGTCGATGGCACTCGCAGGCCGCATGTGAGAAGGTTTATGTGGCCCGTGCCCTTTGGCCACCCCAAAACTCCCGGGGGTCAAACTGGGATCGGGTCTTCTCCCAGCGCTCCCATCTGGAGGGCTGCAATTCGGGCTCTCTTGGTTAAGAGCCCCCATCTTGACCTGGGCCACGTACTGTTCACTTACAGAACTAGCATGGAGACATCCCTTTCTCCACAACCTTGTCTCCCCAACAAGCTGGCCCAACACAGCCACTGGGTTATAGGACTGTTTAACTTTCTTAACAGCTTTCACTTCATCTGAGACCTTCTCAAAGCTATTCACACTGGATCTTTCAACAGGAAAGTCAGTGGATCCATTCACAACAGAAAATTTCTGGCTGTTAGGAACTGAAACTTTCTTGATTAAATCACTTTCACACCCTTCAGTGGCAGTCAACTGCTTGCAAAGACTCCATGAGGATTCCTTTCCCTAGGGCTTTTCTATGCAACAATTCACCCCTCCCAGAAATTCTGCTCTTACCCTCTTCACCGAGGGCTTGCTCTAGAGGAACACTTTCCTGAGCAACAACAGACTCTTTCTGGGTCTCCCTTACATCCAGAATTACCTCTGGCCCATCCGGCGGATTCCTACACAATCCCCTTTCAGGCAAACTGACAGACTTCCTAGATAAAAGGTCAGAAGCCTTCTCCTTCCCTTTGCCACACACAAGTTCAGGAATCTTTTCCTTCTTGCTACAGGTTTCCACACCCTCAGTAGGTAACACAATCACATCCCCTTCATGCTCTCCTTGGGCCCTGGCTAGGATCTCACCCTGATCAGACAGAGTTGTGACACCCTTTCCCAGCCACACACTAGCAACAGGCAAAATACAAGCACCAGAATTGTCTGGGCTCTGGGATTTTACATAGACACTAACTGGATGCGACCTAGTTACAGGGCCATTCTCCCGAGCAGACACAAACTTAGGACGCTTCCCTTCCTGGGCTTTAGCTGAATCCAGAACCAGCTCTGAGACAACTGCACGACCCTCAACCATCACAGGCTGAAAGGCCCCTTCTGTCTGCTCCACAGAGGAAGAGCCGGAGACACATTCTCCTTTTCCAGACACCCAGCTTGGGATCTCATTCCCCTTGTCCCAGCACACAGGGCTGTTCACAGACAACTGCTTGGAGACCGGGGTAGCTCCCTCTATAGGCAAGATGTGACGAAGTGGGACTGTTCTTAATGTTTCCTCTGAATAGTGTGGGGGTGCCTCAGTTTCCCCTAGGCAGTTCTTGAGTATCTAGGTGGTGGGGTAAGGGTGTATGATCATTGCAGAGCCCTAGAGGGCAGGTGTGTGCAGGGGGCTGGACACAGAGAATGGCCGACACCCTGTTTCCTGGCAACTGATGGGCCTGGCCCTTCCCCCCTGGGAGGTGAGAGCTAAAGGGTTGAAGAACAAAGGAATCCGGTGCCCTCCTGGCCCGGGAAAGGGACAAAGCCCAGAGGAGGAGGGGCTGGAGGGAGTTTCAGTTTGGGGCTGGCTGGGACATGGAGTGAAGGGCAGACCGGGTTGTCTGGCTCACTGGCCCCAAAATGGACCCAGCTGAGGGGTCCGGGTCTCTGCACCTATAAGCTCTGTGTTAGACCATGTTCTTGTCGTCTAATAAACCTCTGTTTTACTGGCTGGCTGAGAGTCACGTCTGACTGTGGAGTCGGGGGGCAGGACCCTCTGGCTTCCCTAGGAGCCCCGCCTGGGCGGACTCGCTGGAGGAAGCGCACGGAGGGGCAGGGGAGGCTGGAGGCTCCGGGGTCAGACCCAGGAAGGTGGAGCCGGGGGAGCTGTGTGTCCTGCAGACAGGCTGCTCCCAGAAAGGAGACTCCCCAGAGTCCTGCCTGGCTTCAGGGGGAGCAGATCCAGAGCATCGCCCAGGGACTCCGTGACACAAGTCAATACCCCTGACAGACACAGGCACGTTTCCTTCCCTGTCCAGGGGTCTGGTCACAGGCAGGCAGGTAGCCTGAGCCTAGTAGCTCCTGCCCGCTGCCAGCCAGGTCATCTGCATTTTCACTGACCATTTCCCTCTCCGCCGATTGGTTCCCTGGATTCAAATTCAAACCCTTGGCCGTTACAGGAGCAGGGCCTGGATCCTGTCCCAAAGAGACACAGTCACCCCACAGCAGGATCTCGCAGCCGATACCCTGGAGAACCCCAATGTCCAGCCAGCCCCACCCCTCCTGGGTCTGCACAGGGATCTGGGCCATAGGGAGGGCGAGGGGCTTCGTCCCTGGGACCCTCACCCAGCCCCTGAGCATCTGAGGCTGCACCACCTGGGGCCTGACCACAGTTCTCTCTGTCCCAGGATCTCGCCACCCCAGGAATGTCTCCCCATTGACCATCACCTTCCACTCCCACTGGGGTCCGAGGGGCCTGAGCCCAGGAGACTCCACACAGACATATAGGTTGGGATCAGGAGTGGGAGCCTGTCCACCTCCCCACCCATCGGGCTGACGGAGTCTAAGGCCTTTGGACCCAGCAAGGGAGCTAGACACCGGGGCTTTTCCGCAGGGTCCCCCTGGTTCAAATCTCCAGGCTGCTCAAAGGCAGTGGGGTGGTGTCACGGAGTGCCCGGGCGATGCTCTGGAACTGCTCCCCATGAAGCCAGTCAGGACTCTGGGGCAGTCGCCTTCCGGTGAGCAGCCTGTCTGCAGGGCACACAGCTCACACGGCTTCCACCTTCCTGGGTCTGACCTCGGAGCATTCAACATCCTCTGCCCGTCCGTGTGCTTCCCACAGCGAGACCGCTCAGGCGGGGCTCCTGGGGAAGCCAGAGGGTCCTGCACCCCAACTTCGCAGTCAGACGGGACTCTCAGCCAGCCAGTAAAACAGAGGTTTATTAGACGACAGGAACATGGTCTAAAACAGAGCTTGCAGGTGCAGAGAACAGGACCCCTCAGCTGGGTCCATTTTGGAGGGCAGTGAGCCAGACAACCACGTCTGCACTTCACTCCATGTCCTAGCCAGCCCCAAACTGAAACTCCCTCCAGCCCCTCCTCCTCTGGGCTTTGTTCCTTTCCCGGGCCAGGAGGGCACCTGATTCCTTTGTTCTCCAGCCCTTTAGCTCCCACCTTGCAGGGGGGAAGGGCCCAGGCCATCAGTTGCCAGGAAACAGGGTGTCGGCCATTCTCTGTGTCCAGACCCCTGCACACACCTGCCCTCTAGGGCTCTGCAGTGATCATACACCCTTACCCCACCACCTAGATACTTAAGAACTGCATAGGGGAAACTGAGGCACCCCCACAATATTCGGAGGAAACATTAAGAACAGTCCCACTTCGTCACAGGTGGCATCCACATCCCCCCCTCCTTAACCAGGGGCAGCAATTGTCACGGAGTCCCTGGGTAATGCTCTTGAACTGCTCCCCACGAAGCCAGGCAGGACTCTGGGGAAGTCTCCTTTCTGGGAGCAGCCTGTCTTCAGCATCCTCTGCCCCTCCGTGCACTTCCCACAGCGAGTCCGCCCAGGCTGGGTCCTGGGGAATCCAGAGCGTCCTGCCCCCCAACTCCGCAGTCAGACTTGACTCTCAGCCAGCCAGTAACACAGAAGGTTTATTAGACGACAGGAACATGGTCTAACACAGAGCTTGTAGGTGCAGAGAACAAGACCTCTCAGCCGGGTCCATTTTGGGGGGCAGTGAGCCAGACAACCCCGTCTGCAATTCACTCCATGTCTCCAGCCAGCCCCAAACTGACACTCCCTCCAGCCCCCCCCCCCCCGCTCTGGGCTTTGTCCCGGGCCAGGAGGGCACCGGATTCCTTTGTTCTCCAACCCTTTAGCTCTCATCTTGCAGGGGGGAAGGGCCCAGGCCATCAGCTGCCAGGAAACAGGGTGTCGGCCATTCTCTGTGTCCAGACCCCTACACACACCTGCCCTCTAGGGCTCTGCAATGATCATACACCCTTATCCCACCCCCTAGATACTTAAGAACTGCATAGGGTAAACTGAGGCACCCCCACACTATTCAGAGGAAACATTAAGAACAGTCCCGCTTCGTCACAGCAATTTAGTCTCGAGGTTCCCTGCGGAACTGGCCCCCCGGGGTCTATCCCCACTCACCCCGGGGAGGTCCCCAATGCCTCTCCGCTCCCCCACCGCCAGTTCATGCTGCTGCTGCTTCTGCAGCTCTTTCTCGGGCTCTCGCTGTCTCTCACAGTCCTCTTGCTCTCTCGGACTCAGCTCCAATCCCGTCCGTCTCCGATCCCCCGATGGGGAACCCGATCGTGAAGACCCCCGTCTGGTCAGGGACAGGGGTCTTGGGGATGCCTGGCTCCCACTCCAGCTGCTCCCAGATCCTGCTATAGCCCCATTTGGGGTCAGGAATCTGTCCCTTAGAGCGGTCATCCTCCTCCAGCTGCACGATGAACTGTGCCTTGGTGAACTTTCCAGTGTTCAACCCTCTCTTTCTGCACAGGGTTACAATGTCCTTCTTAAGGAGACGGTGACAGGCCGTCACTCCGCTCTTCCCAAGTTGCTGTGGACTCACAGGCCTGTGTGCTCTCAGCTCCCCACGGTCTCCAGGGAGAACCCCTCGTATGCCAGCCCTTCTCGAGGTCACCACCTCGAGCCGCAGACTCCTTCACCCCTGGGACCGCTCGCTGCAATCCCCTGGGGGACCCTGTTACTGCAAAAGTCCTTCTCTCTCCCAGGGCCAAGCCGCAGGCTCCTCTGCCCCTGAGACTGCTCACCGCAGTCCCCAGGGGGACCCCATTACTGCACAGTCCTTCTCGCTGGTCCCACACTCCCAGGGGTTAACCGCCCCCCGAAACCGCTCCTCTCTGAGCCTTCAGCACGCCTGGTCCTCGTCAATCCCCCTTCGTTTTACTGCTCCCCAGTCACTTACTGCAGGAAGTGCCATCCATGGGGTGCAGTACATCCCACCGCTGCCACCAGTTGTCACGGGGTCCCCGGGCGATGCTCTGGAACTGCTCCCTACGAAGCCAGGCAGGACTCTGGGGAAGTCTCCTTCCTGTGAGCAGCCTGTCTGCAGGACACACAGCTCACCCGGCTTCCACCTTCCTGGGTCTGACCTCAGAGCATTCAGCCTCCTCTGCCCCTCCGTGCGCTTCCCACTGCGAGTCCGCCCAGACGGGGTCCTGGGGGGGCCAGAGGGTCCTGCCCCCCAACTCCGCAGTCAGACGGGATTCTCAGCCAGCCAGTAAAACAGAAGGTTTATTAGACGACAGGAACATGGTCTAACACAGAGCTTGTAGGTGCAGAGAACAGGACCCCTCAGCCGGGTCCATTTTGTGGGGCAGTGAGCCAGACAACCCCGTCTGCCCTTCACTCCACGTCCCCAGCCAGCCCCAAACTGACACTCCCTCCAGGCCCCCCCTCCTCCGGGCTTTGTCCCTTTCCTGGCCCAGGAGGTCACCGGATTCCTTTGTTCTCCAATCCTTTAGCTCTCACCTTGCAGGGGGGAAGGGCCCAGGCCATCAGTGGCCAGGAAACAGGATGTCGGCCATTCTCTGTGTCCAGACCCCTGCACACACCTGCCCTCTAGGGCTCTGCAATGATCATACCCCCTTATCCCACCCCCTACATACTTAAGAACTGCCTAGGGGAAACTGAGGCACCCTCACAATATTCAGAGGAAACATTAAGAACAGTCCCGCTTCATCACAACACGCTAACACACGTATGCCCGTCACCAGGGACCAGTTCAGTTCGCAGCGGGGCTGTCTGCTGCCCCCGGGCCGGCCAGAGACGCCCTCCCACCATCTCTCTGCTGGCCACCGGTACAATCACGCGGTGACTTACTGATCCGGCCCCTCCAAAACCTCCCCATCCCACGGCCCAGCCTCCAAGGAGGGGTCGGGGCATCCGCAGGCCGCCCGCTGGGCCGGGGCTCATGCTGTCACTCTGGGATGGAGTCGGTCTCTGGCACATCATGTTCCCGTGAACACCAGGCCCTTTGCCATGTTCCCGGGCCGGACGGGGAACTGGCAAGCAGGCACATTCCCTGACTTTGTCGGGGAAACTGAGGCATGCACAGTATTCGTACAAAATTGTCCGAAAATTCCCACTTTGTCGCTGGTTCGTAAACCGACTTCTGTTGACTTTGGCAGGCTCCCTCCTTGGACTGCGCCCCTGCATCAGCCAACCCCCCCCCCACCTACACTAATTCTCCAGTGGAGCCTGGGGGGCCCAGGGGCTGGTCCAAGCAGTCAATAAAGAGAGCTGGTTACTGAGGGCCTGAGTGGTCTTCATTGCTGGGCAAGGTTGGGGATTTGGGGGGTTAGGGTGTTGGAGGAGTAGGCAGGGGGCTGGGTGTTTGGGGGCAGGCAGGGGACTGGGGGTTTGGGGGGAAGGGTGTTGGGGCCCAGGCAGGGGGCTGGGGGATGCAGAGGTCAGGCCATACCACCAGATTGGGGGAGAAAGGTTCTCAGGGGTTTCGAGGGTCCCCCTGGGTACCCCCCTCCCAGCCCCTTCTCCCTGCAACCCCCCACCCCCTCCCCCTAGCTGGTCCCCCCGTTTTCCACGCCCCCCCATGCCTGGCACTCTGTGAGCCCCCATTCCTCCCTTCCTACAGAAAACCTGCCCCAGAGCGAGAGATGCCAGGAGCCCCAGCTCGGCCGCTCCCCACAGGGCAGGTTGTGGGGGGGCTGAGCCCAGCGCCAGGTCCCTATGGCGGGGGGACAAATCTGGGCCTATGGGCTCGGCCGCCCGGCAGAGGGAGGGAGGGCAGTGCTGCAGGCTGGAGCCAGCCTGGGAAGGAGCAGGTCAGGAGGGAGCAGGGGAGCTGGGGCAGAGAATTTGGGGCAGCCCCAGGCCAGGCTCTGCAGGTCCCAGGAGCTGGGCACACGGGACCTTCGGGGCTGAGAAACTGTGAGCTTGGGTTGTAGAACCCCTCCCCCCTCCCCCGGTCTCTATCCCCGTGTAGAGCCCCTCCCCCCTTCCCCGGTCTCTATCCCTATGTAGAGCCCCTCCCCTGGTCTCTATCCCTGTGTAGAGCCCCTCCCCCTTCCCCCGGTCTCTATCCCCGTGTAGAGCCTCTCCCCCAGTCTCTGTCCCCCTGTGGAGCCCCTCCTCCCACCCCGGTCTCTATCCCTGTGTAGAGTCCCCTCCTCACCCCACTGTCACCCCCGCCCCGGTCTCTATCCCCATGTAGAGCCCACATCAGTCGCCCTGGCCTGCTGTTCTGGATGCTGCATTTCTGAATCCCAACAATGAAGGGATTGCGGCAGGGGGTGGGGGGGCTGGGGCCTGGAACAGGATCTGCTTGGCCCGGCCCTATCACCATAGGAGCCCCGAGCACCAGCTGCTGAGCATGACGATGGGCGGGGGCGGGGGATTACTCCAATTTGGGGCAGGGGGAGGGGGTGAATGTTTGGGAACAGGGCTCCTGGAGGGCAGGCGGGGAGTCTGTGGAGGGGGAGACCTGGCACTGTGGGGGGGGGCATAGTGCCCATTTCTTTCCCCCAGCCAAACAATATTCAAGAGCCCCCGAATTAGTCCCTGAAAGGCTGAAAAATCCACAAATGGGGAGGAGCCTTGGCCTGTATGAATTATCAGCCCATGAGCCCCCTTCGTCCCCCACGGCTTCTGCCAGCCCAGAGCTGCCAGGGCCCTGCCCAGCCAGCGGGAGGGGGGTAACTAGTGACATCCAGGGGCCCCAACCCCAAGCCCCCCAGTTACCCGCCCAAGTTAGGGACAGTTAGAGGGTAAGACCCTAGCAGCTGTGAGAGTCTCTGGGGTGTGTGTGTGTGTGTGTGTGTGTGTAACAGGTAGGTTTGGTTTTGTGTGTGACTTGGCAGGGGGGGTTAGTTGGGGTCCATCTCTCCCTTCCCCCCAGCTCCCCTCCCCTCCCCTCCAGACTCTTCAGGGTTAATGCAGCCACTTGCTGCCCCCGTCTTTCCCCCCAGCGACTCCCCTTCCTCCCCAGCGTCTCCCCCCGCCTCTTCCCTCCCAGAGCCCCCCTCTTCCCTCCAGGGACTTCCCCCATTGACTCCCCCCGCCTCTTCCCTCCCAGAGCCCCCCTCTTCCCCCCAGGGACTCCCCCCTTCCCTCCAGCAACTCCCCATCCCCCCAGTGACTCCCCATCCCCCCAGCGACTCCCCCTGCCTCTTCCCACCCAGAGCCCCCCGTCTTCCCCCCAGGGACCCCCCCTTCCCCCCAGCAACTCCCCATCCCCCTAGCGACTCCCCCTGCCTCTTCCCACCCAGAGCCCCCCCGTCTTCCCCCCAGGGACTCCCCCCTTCCCCCAGCAACTCCCCATCCTCCCAGCGACTCCCCCTGCCTCTTCCCTCCCAGAGCCCCCCTCTTCCCCCCAGGGACGCCCCCCACCTCTCCCTCCCAGCGCCCCCCCCCCAATTTCTTTGCAGGGTCTTTAAGGTGGCTCCGCATTCAAAGCAACGGCCCCAAATTAACTGGGCCAGCGCCCCCCCCCTGCCGCCCCCATATCGTAAGGGGGGGGCTGCAGTTACTGACCGTGTTCCCCCCCCCGCCAGCAGCCGCCACCTGCGCCCCCCTGCGCCCCCGCGACTGCGCCCCACTGACCTCTCGTGCGGGGGGGGGGGCAGATCAGAGCCCAGCCCTTCGCAGACTCCAGCCCCCCCCTTGCCGGGCCAGCCCCCCCGCCCCCCCCCGGAATGGCCAGGCTCCACCTCACGGGCGGTGATGTCATAGCAGGGTCCGCAGTCCCCGCAGCGGCAGCCGGGCTCCGCATCCCCAGCTTCGCCGCGGGGGGGGGGGGAGGGACCCAGAGCCAGGATCGGGCCCCGCCAGCAGGATCCGGCCGCCTTCGCCCCCCTCCGCCCTGCTGCGCCCGCCCCCCCCCCCAGCACCCGCCGCGGCCCGGCCCAGCCCGGCCCCCCCCCACAGACACACACACACCGGGAGGTGGTGGAGCCGCCCCCCAAAATAACGGGGGGCGGGCGTTGACTGACAAGTGAGTATCAGCTGGGGAGGGAGGGGGTGCGGGGGAGGGAGGACGCAGAGGGGTGCAGAGGCAATGGGGGGATGGAGGAGATGGAGGGGTACCTGGGGGATGGGGGTGCATTGGGGGGATGGGGTGCAATGGGGAATGGGGGTGCAATGGGGGATGGGGGTGGATGACAGGTGTCTGCATGGAGGGAGGGGTGATGTCAGGAGCTCCTGGCTCGGCAGGCGCGGGCGGGGGGAGCCTGGCCTGGAGGCTGCCCCCCCCCCAAGAATTGACTGAGTATCTCTGGATTAGGGAGTTGGGGGGATCTCAGCCTTGGACAGATGGGGTGTGTGTGTCAGTGTGTGTGTGTGTTGGGGTGCGTGTGCGTCAGGGTGTGTTTGTGTCGGGGTGTGTGTGCGTGTTGGTGTGTGGGTATGTGTGTGTGTCAGGGTGTGCGTTGGGTGTGTGGGTGTTGGGGTGTGTGTGTGTCAGGGTGTGTGTGTGTGTTGGGGGTATGTGTTGTGGTGCATGTGCATCAGAGTGTGTGTGTGTGTGTGTGTGTGTTGTGGTGTGTGTGTTGGGGTGTCGGAGTGTGTGTGTGTCTGTGTCAGTGTGTGTGTGTCACGGTTTGTGTGTGTGTGTCAGGATGTATGTGTCAGGGGTGTGTGTGTCGGGATGGGTGTGTGTGTATGTCGGGTGTGTGTGTTGGGGTGTGTGTTGAGGTGTTGGGGTGTGTGTGTCAGGGTGTGTGTGTCTGGGTGTGTGTCAGTGTGTGTGTGTGTGTCAGGATGTGTGTGTCAGTTTGTGTGTCTGGGGGGGGTGTCAGTGTGTGTGTGTCGGGGTGTGTGTATCGAGGGGGCTCTGGGAGGCTGATGATTTTAGACACAGAAGAGGACCCCCAAAGGAGAGAGGGGGGGTCGGCTCCCACCCAGTGACCACACACACGGCATGCACAACCACCAGCACACACCAGCACATACACACACACAGCGCGCACATGCAAACACACACAGAGCCCACACACACACCGTGAACACCCCCCCAGCACACGCACACACAACCACACGCGCACACACCAGTGGACAAGCACACAGTGCAAATACACACACACACAGAGCATGCACACACCCACTTGTACACACCAACACACATACGACAAACACACACTCACTCACACACACACACACAGAGTCAGCGAGTTCCTGGAGGCCTCCCCTGGGATGTTCCCTGAGCAGGGCCTGTCCGGACCCCCGGGCTGGGCTGCCTGGGGGCCCTGCCCCCCCTACCCCCACCACTCAGCTCGGGGGCAGGGGGCAAACCCACACACTGGGGCAATTGAAAGAAGGGAGGGGGCAGAACAGGGGGACCTCTCTGTTCCAGCAATCTTAGGGATCCCCCCAGCCCCCCCCCCGCTGGAACAACTCCCAGCCCCACTAGAATCCCCCCACATCCAGCCCCCTGAACCCCCACCCCCAGCCCCATCCCCCACAACTTCCCCATATCCAACCCCCCCCAGAACTACCCCCAGCCTCCCTAGAACCTCCCACACACCCAGCCCCACCCCCCACAACCCTTCCACATCCAACCCCCCCAGAACTGCCCCCAACCCTCCTGAGTCCTCCCCACATCCAGACCCCCTGACCCCCACACCCAGCCCCACTCCCCAACCCCCCCCCCCAGAACTCCCCACTTCCAGCCCCCTGGAATGCCCCCCAGCCCCCCACCAGAAAGCTGACACCCAGCCCCAGAGACCCCCTTTGGAGCACCCCCCCACCCCAATACCCCGCACATCCAGCCCCCCCTTGGCATGCACCCCATGTACCAGCCCCCCAGTCCCACCTCAGGAACTCCCCCAGTCCCAGAGCCCTCCTCTTCTACCCCCCCACCTCAGGACACCCCCCCCGCACTCAGGCATCCCATAGCCCCCCACAGCTCGGCTGCGGCAGGTTCTGGGTGCGGGGGGGCTTCACTCCCCCCCCAATCTGCTGAGGCAGCTGTCCCGGCCCCCAGGCTCCCCCCCCGCACCTGTCCTTGCTGCCCTCACCTGAGGTGGGGGCAGGGGGAGATCAGGTCAGGGGGGCAGCTCAGCCATGGGGGGAGTGGCATTGGGGGGGGCAGCTCAGCAGCCTTGCTGGGGGGAGTCCCTGCGACCCCTGTGAGGTTTTTATGCCTCATTCCCAGTCGCCCCTGGAGTGGGGAGGGGGGACCCGCTAGCCTCAGTTACACAAGAGTCCCTGGGAAGGACGTGGGCTCAGGGGGGCGGGGGGGAGGCTGCAGAGAGTTTGCAGCAAAAGTTAGAGGGGGGGAGGGCGAGGGAAGTAGCCTCCCCAGGTGAAAGCTGAGCTGGGGGGGGATGACTGCAGGCTCCAGACCCCCCCCCCCGTTGAGTGCACAGCCGCTGGGGGGGGGAGCAGAGATTGCAGCAACTTGTCCTGGGGGGGAAGTGCAGCGTCCCCCCATCCCAGTCCCCAGCCCCAAAGTCCCACCCCCCGCCCTGCCAGCCGGGACCCTGTGGGTCGAGGGAGATGGGACGGCCGGCCAGGTCCTAGCTGGGGGGGTGCGAGCAGGGGAACGGCATCAGATACAGAGGCGGGGGGGCAGGAGCAGGGAGAGTTGGGGTGGGGGGGTCTGTTTGGGGGAAGGGTCCCTGATCTGAAACCCAAACACACCAGGAAAGGAACAGAAAGAGAGAAAGTGCAGGGATGGAGGGAAAGGGAAAGGCTCAGAGGAGAAATAGAGGGGACAGGGATGGAGGGAATGGGAAAGACTCGGCAGAGGGATGGAGGGGACGGAGGGATGGAGGGAATGGGAAAGGCTTGGAGGAGGGATGGAGGGAATGGGAAAGGTTCGATGGAGGGGACGGAGGGATGGAGGGAATGGGAAAGGCTTGGAGGAGAGATAGAGGGGACGGAGGGAATGGGAAAGGCTCGGCGGAGGGATGGAGGGATGGAGGGAAAGGGAAAGGCTCAGAGGAGGAATAGAGGGGACAGGGATGGAGGGAACAGGAAAGGCTCGGCGGAGGGATGGAGGGGACAGGGATGGAGGGAATGGGAAAGACGCGGCGGAGGGCTGGAGGGGATGGAGGGAATGGGAAAGGCTCGGCGGAGGGGTGGAGGGATGGAGGGAACGGGAAAGGCTCAGAGGAGGAATAGAGGGGACAGGGATGGAGGGAACAGGAAAGGCTCGGTGGAGGGATGGAGGGGATGGAGGGATGGAGGGAACGGGAAAGGCTCGGCGGAGGGATGGAGGGGACAGGGATGGAGGGAATGGGAAAGGCTCGGCGGAGGGGTGGAGGGATGGAGGGAACGGGAAAGGCTCAGAGGAGGAATAGAGGGGACAGGGATGGAGGGAACAGGAAAGGCTCGGCGGAGGGATGGAGGGGACGGAGGGATGGAGGGAACGGGAAAGGCTCGGCGGAGGGATGGAGGGGACGGAGGGATGGAGGGAACGGGAAAGGGCTGGAGCCCGCACTAACCTTGCCCCACTTCTCTCTCTCTCTCTCTCTCTCTCTCTCTCTCTCAGCGCCTGCTGCCTGCCAGCTTCTCTGCCTCTCTCCAAACTCCAGCCCCCCCCCCCCCGCACCCTCTCTCTCGTCCGGGATCCCGACCTCCCCCCCACACCTTGGTCCTGCCCCCCCCCGCCGGGGCCAGCGGAGGCGGGCCTGCGATGACGCCTCCCCCGTGGAGCGCCCTGATTTGACCGCCCCCCTCCCCTCCCCCCCCGCCGCGTGCCGGGGGGCGCGCCGTGCCCGCCCCCCCCAATGCTGAGCTCAGTGTGCGTCTCCTCCTTCCGCGGGCGCAAGCCGGGCAGCCAGGCGCCAGCCAAGTCATGCGCCAGGGGGGACATGGGCCGGCACGAGGACAGCGAGAAGATCGTGATTAACGTGGGGGGGGTGCGGCACGAAACCTACCGCAGCACCCTGCAGACCCTGCCCGGCACCCGCCTGGCCTGGCTCACCGAGCCCGACGCCTGCAGCAACTTCGACTACGACCCGGCCGCCGACGAGTTCTTCTTCGACCGCCACCCGCAGGTCTTCGCCTACGTCCTCAATTACTACCGCACGGGCAAGCTGCACTGCCCGGCCGACGTGTGCGGCCCGCTCTTCGAGGAGGAGCTGGCCTTCTGGGGCATCGACGAGACCGACGTGGAGGCCTGCTGCTGGATGAATTACCGCCAGCACCGGGACGCCGAGGAGGCGCTGGACAGCTTCGAGGCCCCCGAGGCCCAGGAGGAGGAGGACACGGCCGGGGACCTCAAGCGGCTCTGCCTGCAGGAGGACGGGCGCCAGGCCGGCTGGTGGCGCCGCTGGCAGCCCAAGGTCTGGGCGCTCTTTGAGGACCCGTACTCCTCCAAGATGGCCAGGGTAAGGGGGGGGGCTCGGCCTGAGTGGGCGCGGGGATCGTGGCGGGGTCAGAGGGAGCGCGGGGTCAAGGTGAGTGTGCATGAGGGTCGGGCAAGGGGGGCCGGGAGCATGCCAGGGCGCGTGTGCGCGTGCCAGGGGCGACGTAAGTGTGGGAGGGGATCGTGCGAGGGCCACTGTAGGTGTGCACATGAATCGTGCAAAGGGCGGTTTCAGTGTGCAAGGGTATGTGCGCCACGGTCAATGTGAGCGCATGAGGGAATGGTGCATGTGTCCATTTGAGTGTGCAAGGGTGTGCGCACCAGGGTCTGTGTGTGGGAAGGAATAGCGCAGGGGTCCGTTTCAGTGTGCAAGGGTGTGTGCACCAGTGCAAGTGTGAGTGTGTGATGGGATAGTGCAAGTGTCAGTGTGAGTGTGCAAGGGTGTGTGCGCCCCGGTTAGCGAGAGAATGTGAAGGGATAGCGTGAGATCCATTTGAGTGTGCAAGGGCGTGTGTGCCAGGGACTGTGTGAGTGTGTGAAGGGATAGCGCAAGTGTCAGTTTCAGTGTGCAAGGGTGTGTGCACCAGCATTAGTGTGAGTGTGTGAGGAGACAGTGCAAGTGTCAGTGTGAATGTGCAAAGGTAGGTATGCCAGGGTCAATGAGAGTGTAGGAGGGAATAGTGCAATGGTCAGTGTTAGTGTGCAAGGATGTGCACCAGGGTCAATGTAAGTGTGCAGGGGATAATGCAGTGGTCAGTGTGACTGTGCAAGTGTGCGCGCACCAAGGTCAATATAGGTGTGCAAGGGAATAGTGCAAAGGTCAGTGTGAGTATGCACCTATGTGTGCACCAAAGCTAGTGTGAGTGTGAGAGAATAGTGCAAGTGTCAGTGTGAGCATCTACGTGTGTGCATGTCAAGGTCAGCATGAGTGTGCAATGCAGTTCATGCGAGGGTTCTTTCAAGTGTGCACAGATGAGTGTGCAAGGGGTGTGCCTGTGCAGGCATTATGGTGTGTGAGTGTGCACGGGACACAGGGCATGAGAGGGGCTTGGTGTGTGCAAGGAAGGAGAGAGGTGAGTTTGTAAGAGAAGGCAGGGGTGGTGGCAAAGAACCAGGGGGCACCAGAGGGTGCTTGTGCAAAAAGGAAATAAAGTGAGCAAGTGTGGAAGGGACTGAGTGTGCAACTGGCAGGAGGCAGGGGCCTGAGGGGGTGCAAGTGGCATGGGGGGGGCTCCTAGGCTAATACCTGGGGTGAGGGTCTGGGATCTTTATGGGGGGACCCAACCCCCAGCAGGGGGTAACATGCCCAGCCAGACCCCTTCGGGGGAGACAACGAGTTCCCTGGGGGGGTCAGTTTACGGCCCATCCCCCCCTGCTTACCCCCTTCCCTGCGGCCCCAGCCCCCCTGAACCCCTGTCCCCCCCATACACTCAGCTGCCCCAGCTTCCCCTGCAGCCCTGTCCGACTCCTTGCACCCCCCAGCACAGCCCTGTCCCAGCTCCCTGCACCCCCCAGCACCGCTCTGTCCCAGCCCCCCCTGCACCCCGCAGCACAGCCCTGTCCTGGCTCCCTGCACCCCCCAGTCCCGGCCCCCCCTGCACCCCCCAGCAGAGCCGTGTCCCAGCCCCCCCCTGCTCCCCCCAGCACAGCCCTGTCCCAGCCCCCTGCACAGCCCAGGCCTGGCCTCCTGCACCCCTCAGCACAGCCCTGGCCCAGGCCACCCATACCCCCCCAGCACAGCCCTGTCCCAGCTCCCTGCACCCCGCAGTCCCGGCCCCCCCTGCACCCCCCAGAACAGCCCTGGCCCAGGCCCCCCCCTGCACCCCCCAGCTCAGGATCACTTGGAGGACAGCGGCTGGCGCTGGCTCTGCGCTGGGCTGGTTCTGCAGAGGCAGCGGGTCGGAGGGGGGGCCGCACTGCAGTCTGCATCCAGCCCAGCTTGCCATGCCCCCCCCCGCCATGATGCACCTCAGCCCCCCCACCCAGCAGTGCCCTGGTGCAGCCGGTTCTGCCAGATGCACAGAGTGACCCCCCCACTCCTTGCCCTGTCAGCTGCTGCTTCAGGGGGTGGGGGGAGAAAAGTTAGCTCCAAGGGACCCTGGGAGGGGGTAATGAAATGGGGGGCTCCCCACTGGGCCCCTCTCCTCTAGTGACTTGGTCCAAGGGCAAGGAGGGAGTGAGTGGCAGATGGACGGAGGGATGGGGAGGGGGAGGGGCAGATGAATGGACGGAGGGAGGGACAGATGGACAGATGGAGGGGCAGATGGACGGATGAATGGGGGGAGGGGCAGAGGTGAGGCTGGAGGGATAGAGGGGTGGGTGGACGGATGGACGGATAGAGTGGTGAGTGGACTGAGGGACAGATGGAGGGGCAGATGGACGGATGAATGCGGGGAGGGGCAGAAGTGAGGCTGGAGGGATAGAGGGGTGGATGGACGGAGGGACAGATAGAGGGGCAGATGGACGGATGAATGGGGGAGGGGCAGAGGTGAGGCTGGAGGATAGGGGGTGGGTGGACGGATGGACGGATAGAGGGGTGGATGGACGGAGGGACAGATGGAGGGGCAGATGGACGGATGAATGGGGGGAGGGGCAGAAGTGAGGCTGGAGGGATAGAGGGGTGGGTGGACGGATGGACGGATAGAGGGGTGGATGGACGGAGGGACAGATGGAGGGGCAGATGGACGGATGAATGGGGGGAGGGGCAGAAGTGAGGCTGGAGGGATAGAGGGGTGAGTGGACGGATGGACGGATAGAGGGGTGGATGGACGGAGGGACAGATGGAGGGGCAGGTGGACAGATGAATGGGGGAGGGGCAGAAGTGAGGCTGGAGGGATAGAGGGGTGGGTGGACGGATGGACGGATAGAGGGGTGGATGGACGGAGGGACAGATGGAGGGGCAGATGGACGGATGAATGGGGGGAGGGGCAGAAGTGAGGCTGGAGGGATAGAGGGGTGGGTGGACGGATGGACGGAGAGGGGTGGATGGACGGAGGGACAGATGGAGGGGCAGATGGATGGATGAATGGGGGGAGGGGCAGAAGTGAGGCTGGAGGGATAGAGGGGTGGGTGGACGGATGGACGGATAGAGGGGTGGATGGACGGAGGGACAGATGGAGGGGCAGATGGACGGATGAATGGGGGGAGGGCAGAAGTGAGGCTGGAGGGATAGAGGGGTGAGTGGACGGATGGACGGATAGAGGGGTGGATGGACGGAGGACAGATGGAGGGGCAGGTGGACAGATGAATGGGGGAGGGGCAGAAGTGAGGCTGGAGGGATAGAGGGGTGGGTGGACGGATGGACGGATAGAGGGGTGGATGGACGGAGGGACAGATGGAGGGGCAGATGGACGGATGAATGGGGGGAGGGGCAGAAGTGAGGCTGGAGGGATAGAGGGGTGGGTGGACGGATGGACGGATAGAGGGGTGGATGGACGGAGGGACAGATGGAGGGGCAGATGGATGGATGAATGGGGGGAGGGGCAGAAGTGAGGCTGGAGGGGATAGAGGGGTGGGTGGACGGATGGACGGATAGAGGGGTGGATGGACGGAGGGACAGATGGAGGGGCAGATGGACGGATGAATGGGGGAGGGGCAGAAGTGAGGCTGGAGGGATAGAGGGGTGAGTGGACGGATGGACGGATAGAGGGGTGGATGGACGGAGGGACAGATGGAGGGGCAGGTGGACAGATGAATGGGGGAGGGGCAGAAGTGAGGCTGGAGGGATAGAGGGGTGGGTGGACGGATGGACGGATAGAGGGGTGGATGGACGGAGGGACAGGTAGTGGGGCAGGTGGACGGATGAATGGATAGAGGGGCAGGCGGATGGACGGATAGCAGGGTGGATGCACAGGTAGCCGGGCAAGTGGAGAAATGATGGGTAGAGGGGTGGGTGGACGGAGGGACAGATAGCGGGGCAGATGGACGGATGGATGGGTAGAAAAGCAAGTGAATGGAGGGACGGGTAGAGGGGTGGGTGGATGGATGGACAGGTAGAGGGGTGGATGAATGGACGGGTAGAGGGGCGGGTGGATGGACAGATGGGTAGAGGGGGTGGATGCATGGACGGAGGGACAGGTGGAGGGGTGAGTGGACGGAGGGACAGGTAGTAGGGCGGGTGGACAGATGGACAGGTAGAGGAGTGGATGGATAGATGGAGGGACAGGTAGGGGGTGGATGAATGGATGAGTAGAGGGCTGGATGGATGGACGGACACGTAGAGGGGTGGATGGATGGACGGATGGACAGAGGGGTGGATGGATAGACGCGTAGAGAGGAGGGATGGATGGACGGGTAGAGGAGTGGATGGATGGACGGGTAGAGGGGTGGGTGGATGGATGGACAGATGGACGGGTAGCGGAGTGGGAGGACAGGTGGATGGGTACAGGGATGGGAGGATGGATGGACGGGTAGAGGGGCGGATGGATGGATGGATGGATTGGGGGGAAGTGAAGGGATGGACGATGGATGGATGGATGGATGGACAGGTAGCCAGGCTGGTGGACGGAGGGATGGGTAGAAGGGTGGATGGACAGGTAGAGGGGTGGATGGACGGGTGGATGGATAGCAGGGCGGGGGGACAGATGGACAGGTAGAGGAGTGGATGGATAGATGGAGGGACAGGTAGAGAGGTGGATGAATGGATGGGTAGAGGGGTGGATGGATGGATGGATGGATGGACGTGTAGAGGGAGGGATGGATGGACGTGTAGAGGGGTGGATGGATGGACGGGTAGAGGGGCGGATGGATGGGTAGAGGGGCAGATGGATGGATGGATAGGGGGAAGTAGAGGGATGGACGGATAGAGGGGTGTGTGAGTGGATGGATGGATGGATGGACAGGTAGCCAGGCTGGTGGATGGAGGGATGGGTAGAAGGGTGGATGGACAGGTAGAGGGGTGGATGGATGGATGGATAGCAGGGCGGTGGACAGATTGGACAGATGGATGGGTGGGGGGAAGTGAATGGATGTATGGATGGATAGAAGGGTGGGTGGACTGGTTGAGGGGCAGGTGGATGTATGGATGGATAGAGGGTGGCTGGATGGATGGATTGATGGATGGATGGATAGCCAGACAGGTGGACAGATGGACGGGTAGAAGGGGGGATGGGAGGGGTGGGTAGTGGGGCGGATGGGTGGATAGAGGGGCAAGGTGGATGGATGGATGGACGGGTAGTGGGGTGGATGGATAGAAGGGCAGATGGGTGGGTAGAAGGGCGGATGGATAGACAGGTAGCTGGATGGATGGACGGGTAGAGGGGCGGATGGACAGATGGACAGGTAGAAGGGCGGATGGGTGGGTAGTGGGGCGGGTAGCTGGATGGATGGATGGATGGATGGACGGATAGGAGGGTGGATGGATGGATGGATGGATAGAAGGGTGGACAGAGGGATGGGTAGCAGGGTGGGTGGACAGAAGGATGGGTAGAAGAGCGGATGGGTGGGTAGAGGGGGCCGGTGGATGGATGGATGGATGGATGGATGGACGGGTAGTGGAATGGATGGATGGATGGATGGACAGAGGGATGGACAGAGGGATGGGTAGCAGGGGGGGTGAACAGAAGGATGGGTAGAAGGGCGGATGGGTGGGTAGAGGGAAAGGTGGATGGATGGATGGATGGAGGGTGGATGGATGGATCGATGGATGGACGGGTCGTGGGGTTGGTGTCACACACGACACACAAGGACCGAGATAGACATGGATGGACATGGCCACATAGGCACACAGACAGACACACACAGACACGCACATGGACGCACATGGACAAGGATGCACATGGACCGAGATGGACACATATCGACATGGATGGACATGGACACATATGCGCACACACATGGATGCACACGGACAGATATGAAAATGGACTGACACAGACAGAGATGGACACATATGGACACAGACACACATGGGCACACACGGATAGACACGGACACGCACCCACACGGACACACGCAGACACACACACAGATGGACACAGACAAACGGACACGCATGGACACACGGATGGACACACACGCATATGGACACACACAGCAGTGAACACAGACACACAGCAATGGACACACACACACTCACGGGACCACACTTGTGCGCACGCACACACACACACACACACACTGGCCACAGCCCCCTTGCAATGGAAGAAGACTGCCGTGGGGGGAGGGTACGGGCCGGGACACAGCACAGTGTGAGGCTGGAGGCTGGTATGGGGGGCAGTGGGGGGCTCAGGGACGCTGGGGAGCAGCAGGGGGCTGGGACAGGGCGCAGTGAGGGGCTCGGGGAGGCTGGGGAGCAGTGGGGGGCTCAGGGAGCAGGAGGGGCTGGGACGGGGCACAGTGAGGGGCTCGTGGAGGCTGGGGAGCAGTGGGGGGCTCAGGGAGCAGGAGGGGCTGGGACGGGGCGCAGTGGGGGGGCTCTTTAAGATCCACCCAGATAAACTCCTGGTGGGGCAGCGTGATACACCTCCGCCCCCCCCTCCCGTGCTGGGGCCGGGGCTCAGGACTGTTGGGTTTATTTATAGAGACGTTCCCCCCACCACCCCGGGCCGCCTGACCCACGGAGCGGGGGGGAGAGGAGCTGGTCGCCCCACCAGGGGGCGCTGGACCGGCCCGCAGCGCAGCTCGCGCTGCAGCAGCGAATCCCGCAAACTCGGCACATCCGCTCACCGCAGCCCCCCCCCCCCGTGTGGCCCCCGCTCCCGGACCCGCAGCCCCCGCGGCTCCCCCCGCAACTCCCGTGTGTCCCCCCGCGACTCCGCCCCGCGGACCCCCGACCCCGAAGTCCCTCCGCACCCCCTGTTTGTGCCCCTCCGTCCCGCAGCCGCCACCCCCGTGTGTGTCTGCCCCGGCCCGTGCCCCCCCCACCCGCGACCCCCCCGGCCCTTGTGTCCCCCCCGGGCCCCAACCAGCAACCCGGTTCCGCCTGATCGTAGCACCCTCTTCTTACTGGGGGGGGGGAGCAGCCGCCGAGCCGGTGACTCCCCCTCCCCCCTTGGGTGCGGACCATCTCCCCAATTAACAGAGCTGGAGCCAGGACTCCTGGGTTCTGTCCTGGCTCCCGGGAGGGGGAGGGTCCGGTGGGTTAGAGCTGGCGGGGGGATGGGGCTTGGAACCAGAACGCCTGGGTTCTTTCCCAGCTCTGTTTGGTGTCTCCCCTCTATTAAGCAGAAATATCGGGGCTCATTCAGTCCCGGGAGGGGGGGCTGAGGGTGCCCCTCCCACTGGGAAATCTGGGGGGGGCTCCATGTTTCCCCACAACCCCTCCCCCCCAATGTGCAATGCTCCCGCTGCCCAGGGTGACCTCTGGATATAAATGGGGCCATTGGAAAATGTGTGGGGGAGGGAATCCAGAATTCCTGGGGTCTTTCCCTCTCAGGGGCGCTGGCTCCCATCCGGCCCCAGGGTGGGGACTGGCTTGGCTCAGGGGCTGGGGCACAAGGCGGGGGGATCCCAGTCTTGCTGGGGGTCTCCCCTCTCCAGGAGGGGAGGTGTTTCAGCTTTCTAGAACGGGGCGAATAACAATCCTTTGTGTTTGCCCCCATCCTCACCCCCACCCCCCCTCCCTGGCCACCCCTTGCCCCTCCCCCACACCCTCTCACCAGTACGTGGCCTTCGCCTCCTGGCCTTCGCCTCCCTCTTCTTCATCCTCCTCTCCATCACCACCTTCTGCCTGGAGACACACGAGGCCTTCAACCGCGTCATCAACAAGACGGAGACGGTGGCGGTGGCCAACGGGACGGCCACCCAGGTGGCGGTGGAGGTGGAGACGGAGCCGTTCCTCACCTACGTGGAGGGGGCCTGCGTGATCTGGTTCACCTTCGAGTTCCTCATGCGGGTCTGCTTCTGCCCGGACAAGCTGGAGTTCGTCAAGAGCAGCCTCAACATCATCGATTTTGTGGCCATCCTGCCCTTCTACCTGGAGGTGGGCTTGCGGGGCCTCTCCTCCAAAGCGGCCAAGGACGTGCTGGGCTTCCTCCGGGTGGTGCGTTTCGTGCGGATCCTGCGGATCTTCAAGCTGACCCGGCACTTCGTGGGGCTGCGGGTGCTGGGCCACACGCTCCGGGCCAGCACCAACGAGTTCCTGCTGCTCATCATCTTCCTGGCCTTGGGCGTCTTGATCTTCGCCACCATGATCTACTACGCCGAGCGCATCGGGGCCGACCCGGACGACATCACGGGCAGCAAGCACACCGACTTCAAGAACATCCCCATCGGGTTCTGGTGGGCCGTGGTGACCATGACCACCCTGGGCTACGGAGACATGTACCCCATGACCTGGTCGGGCATGCTGGTGGGGGCGTTGTGCGCCCTGGCCGGGGTGCTGACCATCGCCATGCCCGTGCCCGTCATCGTCAACAACTTCGGCATGTATTACTCCCTGGCCATGGCCAAGCAGAAGCTGCCCAAGAAGAAGAACAAGCACATCCCCCGGGCGCCCCAGCCCGGCTCGCCCAACTACTGCAAGCCCGAGGGAGCCCCCGGCCCCCGGCCCGGCCCCCCCGCCGCCGACGCCTGCCCCCTGGCCCAGGAGGAGATCATCGAGATCAACCGGGCAGGTAGGGGGCCCTGCCCACGGGGATCCCTGCCCCGCGCCCTTCCCAATGGTGAGCCCTGCCCTGCGGGGATCCCAGCCCCGTGCCCTGCCCTGCGGGGATCCCAGCCCCGTGCCCTGCCCCACAGCAATCCCAGCCTCATGGGATCCCACCTTTACTCCACCCCCTGCCCCATGGGGATTCCATCCCCACGCCTTGCCCCACGGCGATCCCAGCCCCACGCCCTGCCCCACAAGACTCCCAGCCCCACAGCGCTCCTCATCCAGGCGGCTATAACTACCCTGGCCCTTGGCCGAGCTCTCCCGGCCCCGGGCTCCCACCGCTCGGGCAGGGGGCCGGACTCTGGCCACAGCAGAACCTCCCTGGGGTGCTGCTGCCAATTGGTGTAGGGCTGCTAGCCCCACTCCACACACCCCGGGGATCCCAGCCCCACACCCTGCCCCAGCCTCACATCCGGCACCTGCCAGCCCCATGGGGCCCAGCCCTAAACCACTGCAGGGCTCCGACCCGCTGTTACAGCCCCAGCTTTGGAACATCCCCTGCGAGGCCCCTGTTAGGGGGCCAGATCCCACCCCCCAGGTGTCACGCTCCAGCCAGAGTCAGCCCCACGGCCTCTCCCCCCCTTAATAAGCGGGGCCCCTGGGCCTGCAGCCCCCGTGAGCTCCAGGCAATGAGTCGCCCAGCCCCACGGAATCCCTGCCACACGCCACACCCTGCCCCATGGTGATGCCAGCCCTACACCACACCGTGCCCCACAGGATCCCTGCCCCATGGGATCCCAGCCCCACACGACACCTGCCCCCATGGTGATCCCAGTCCCATGGGATCCCAGCACCACACCACACCAGAGCCCCACAGGATCCCTGCCCCATGGGATCCCAGCACCGCACCACACCGTGCCCCACAGAATCCCTGCCCCAGTCTTTCTGCCCAAGCTGGGGAGATGCGCCTCAGCCCCCCGAGGTGAGGTGGGGAAGCCCATCTCCCTCCGGATCTGCCCTCGTCTTCTCCGGTGCTCTGAGCCAGCTGACAGCCCCAGTGCCCGCTGCCCCTTCCACCCCCCAACATGCCAGGGAAACTGAGGCACGCATAGGGTTCAATTCCCCACTTTGTCATGCCCCCACCCTGCCCCATCCTGAATGCAGCTGGGGGGCACCAGCCCCTCCCCAGTCACCCCCCCCTCCACTGCCCATGATAGTGCAGCATCTTCCCCAGCTCCCCTTGGACAGCTCCGGTTCTGCCCCACAGACCAGACCTCAGTGGGACTGGGACCCTCCCCCCATGTAGAGTGAATCCAGGGGCTCCCCCTAGGCTGGGAGAGCCAGGGGCTGTGGGTCAGGAGTGAGGGGCACCAACAGGACTGGGGAGGGCAAGGCTGGCTAGCAGGGGGCTGTGCCAGGTGTGTGCACCGTGCCGGGTGTGCACAGGGGTGTGTGCTGTTCCAGGCGTGTGTGCGGCGATGGGTGTGCACAGGGGTGCGTGCAGTGATGGGTGTGCTTAGGGGGGTGTTGCAATGGGTGTGCACAGGGGTGTGTGCTGTGCCAGGTGTGTACAGGCATGTGCACAGGGATTAGGTGTGCACAGGGGTGTGCATGGTAATGGGTGTGCACAGGGGTGTGTGCAGCAATGGGTGTGCACAGGCGTGTGCGTTGTGATGGGTGTGCACGGGGTGTGTGTGGCAATGGGTGTGCAGAGGGGCGTGCACGGTGATGGGTGTGCAGAGGGGCGTGCACGGTGATGGGTGTGTACAGGCGTGTGTGTGGCAATGGGTGTGCACAGGGGCGTGCGTGGCGATGGGTGTGCACAGGGGTGTGTGCTGTTCCAGGTGTGTGTGCGGCGATGGGTGTGCAGAGGGGCGTGCACGGCGATGGGTGTGCAGAGGGGCGTTCACGGTGATGGGTGTGTACAGGCGTGTGCGTGGCAATGGGTGTGCACAGGTGTGTGCGTGGCGATGGGTGTGCACAGGGGTGTGTGCTGTTCCAGGTGTGTGTGCGGCGATGGGTGTGCAGAGGGGCGTGCACGGCGATGGGTGTGTACAGGGGTGTGCACGGTGATGGGTGTGTACAGGCGTGTGCGTGGCGATGGGTGTGCACAGGGGCGTGCGGCACGTGTCATCTCTTGTGTGGGTGCCGAGGGCCTGTGTGACGTGGCCGCACGGGGCGATGGCTCTGGCCCGCTGTGGGCCCGATGGGGGTTGTGCACTCGCGGTGCCGTGTGTGTGTGTGTGGGGGGGGTTGTCAGCGCTGGGGGGGGGCCTCGGCTTTCACACCTGCAGCAGCCCGTTCCCACAATGCTCTGGGGCAGGAGCATATGGGCCCGCTGAGGACTTGAGGGGGAGGGGGGACAAGAGCAGATGGTGCCACATGGGCTGGTCACATACAGCAACCCCCCCTCCTGCTGGGACCCTGGGGGGGCTGGGAGCCAGGACACCTGGGTTCTCTCCCTAGCTCTGGGAGGGGAGCGGGGCCTGGTGGCTAGAGCGGGGGGGGCTGGGAGCCCAGGACTCCTGGGTTCTCTCCACAGCAATGAGAGGGGAGCGGGGCCTGGTGGTTAGAGTCGGGGGCTGGGAGCCAGGACTCCTGGGTTCTCCCCCGGGCGGGGTCTCGGCTCCCCTGACCCGGGCTGTGTCGCTGGCAGACTCCAAGCAGAACGGGGACGCGGCGAAGGCGGCGCTGGCCCACGAGGACTGTCCCACCATCGACCAGGCCCTGTCCCCCGAGGAGAAGTCGCCCGCCACCCCCGCGGCCCGCGAGCATTACAGCCACGACCGCGCCTGCTTCCTGCTGACGGCCGGCGAGTTCGGGCCGGCGCCCGACGGCAACCTCCGCAAAGGTGACCCCCCGCCCGGCCCCCCGCGGCCCCCCCCAGCCCCCAACAGCCCCCTGCGCAGCCCCCCTGCCCGACCTGCAGCCCCTGCCCAGCCCCATGTGCAACCCCCCACCCAGCTCCCAACAGACCCCTGGGCAGCCCCCCCCCGCCTGACCTGCAGCCCCTGCCCAGCCCCCCCCTGCCCGACCCGCAGCCCCCCCGCCCGACCTGCAGCCCCTGCCCAGCCCCCAACAGCCCCCTGGGCAGCCCCCGCACCCAGCCCCGAACAGCCCCCTGGGCAGCCCCCCCCCCGCCTGACCTGCAGCCCCTGCCCAGCTCCCAACAGCCCCCTGGGCAGCCCCCCCTGCCTGACCTGCAGCCCCTGCCCAGCTCCCAACAGCCCCCTGGGCAGCCCCCCTCCTGCTTGACCTGCAGCCCCTGCCCAGCCCCCAACAGCCCCCTGGGCAGCCCCCCCACCCAACTTGCAGCCCCCCACCTGACCACCCCCAGCTCAACTCCTGCGCACATCCACCGCCCCAGTGACCCCCTGTCCCTCTCACCACCCCACTGAGCTCTGTTCCCCCACCCCCTTCAAGCCCCTTGTGACCGGCTTCCGCGGGGTACCCCCGAGCCCTCCGCCTCGCCCCCCCCGCTGAGACAAGCTGCTGCACGTCCACCAAGGCTCCTCCCCAGCCCCCCAGCCTGGGACCCCAGAGCGGTACCGGCTCGCCCCAGTCAAGGCCCGGCCGGGGTCAGTTTACAGAGGACGAGGCACCCGACTTCCCCAGCACCTCGACCCCCAAACCCGTGGGTTTTAGGTCCAATAGAAACCAGATTTATGACCTGCCGACAGACCGATGTTCGGGGGGGGGGGAAGTAGCGAGCGTCCCCCTCACCTGCGAAAGCTGAGCTGTATAAACTCGGTCCGATTTGAATCCAGCCGGTCTCTCGCCCTGGGGGGGCGGTTCGCCTGGGACCCCACCTCCCCTTCCCCAGGTCAGTCCAGCAGATGGAGACTTTTAAGATGACCCCTCACCAGGGATACACTGTGCCATCATGGTGACTGGGGGGGGGCAAGGGGTTGCTTTGGGGCACAGAATGTCACACCCATGAACCCCAACTGCCCCTTGACACCCCCCCCACCTACACCCCACCAACCTTCCCCTCCCCGAGTGACCCCCCCAGCATAGGCACTCCCCTCCCCCATCCAATGGGACCCCCCCACAGCATGGAGGCCCCCATCGCCCTCACCCTGCCCCCCACCTCCTCCCCCACACTGAGACACCCCCCCAGCCCCTCTGCTTTCCCATCCCAGCCCATGGTAAGGACAGCCCCCTCATCTTGCCCCACTCCCTCCCCATAGCACAGAGACCCCCCCATCCTCTCATCACCCCCCCTGACATGAAGACCCCCCCCTTCCTCTGAGCAGGCAGCAAGGACTGATCCCCCGGGATTCACACTGGGGTCTAATGCCGCACCCCAATCACTGCCCACTTAGGAGCAGCTGCTGGGGCCTGTGGGAGGGGGGCAGACCATGGTGCCATCTGGGTGGGCCCAGATAGGGAGTGACAGCCCTGCCCAGGAGGTGGGGGGCTGAGGCAGGGGGAGCCCAGGCCCCTCCCTCCAGACAAGGGCTTGGGGGGGCATTTGAACCCCACCCGTGGGCTCAGGCCCCTTCCAACCCCACCTCTAAGAGGGGATCCAGGGCTAATGAGGGGGCTCAGAGCCCCCCCCGGTCTATAAATCCATTGAGCCCCTCCCCCCACTAGGCACCAAGGAGCAGGTGAGTCGTGGTATGGGGCAGGCACTGGGGGGGGGGCAGCAGGGGATGGATGCAGTGTATAATGCAGTGGGGGGAGGTGCGGCAGGGCTGTGTGCAGTGGGGGGGAGGGATGGGGGTGTAGTAGGCGGTACAGGGGGAGGAAGGGTCAGTGGGGGAGCCATGGGGCGGGCAGAAGGTGGTGGTGCAGTGTGGACTGCAGTGGGAGAATGATGCGGTGGGGGGTGGCGCAGTGGGGGATGGTGCAATGGGGAGAGCCAGGGGTGGGTGCAGTAGGAGCCGGTGTGGTGGAGGGAAGGTGCAGTGAGCAGTGGCGCAGTGGGGAGCTGTGGGGAGGTGCAGTGGGGGGGGAAGATGCATTGAGGATGGTGTGGGGAGATGGTGAAGCAGGGGTGCGGGGGGAGATGAGGAGAGGATGGTGGGGGGAGGGTGAAGTGGGGGTGAAGCATGGGGGTGCAGTGGGGGGATGGTGCAGGGAGGATGGTGGGGTGCAGTGACTGTTTGTGCCGTGGCGGGATGGTGCAGTGAGAGTGTTTGGGGGGGGAGGTGCAGTGTGCAGAAGATGCAGTGGGGCTGTGTCACGGGGTCCCCGGGCGGTGCTCTGGATCTGCTCCCCCTGAAGCCAGGCAGGACTCTGGGGAGTCTCCTTTCTGGGAGCAGCCTGTCTGCAGGGCACACAGCTCCCCCAGCTCCACCTTCCTGGGGCTGACCCCCGAGCCTCCAGCCTCCCCTGCCCCTCCGGGCGCTTCCCACAGCGAGTCCGCCCAGGCGGGGTCCTGGGGAAGCCAGAGGGTCCTGCCCCCCAACTCCGCAGTCAGACGTGACTCTCAGCCAGCCCGTAAAACAGAGGTTTATTAGACGACAGGAACATGGTCTAACACAGAGCTTGTAGGTGCAAAGAACCGGACCCCTCAGCTGGGTCCATTTTGGGGGGCAGTGAGCCAGACAACCACGTCTGCACTTCACTCCATGTCCCCAGCCAGCCCCAAACTGAAACTGGACCCAGCTGACCCAGACACTCAAGAACTGTATAGGGGAAACTGAGGCACCCCCACACTATTCAGAGGAACCATTAAGAACAGTCCCACTTCGTCACATCTCTTCCCCCTTCGAGATCGAACTGAGCGGGGTCACTTTAGCCGGTGACCTGGGGAAGTTCGAAGCCACCAACGTTCCCATGGATGCCCCAGCATCTCTCCCGTTCCTTGGTAGGAGTTACACCAGGCCCTTCCAGTTTCACGCCCTCCCTTAGGTGCGGGCTGGTCGATAGCACTGGCAGGCCGCATGGGGGAACGTTTATGCGGCCCGTGCCCTTTGGCCACCCCAAAACCCCAGGGGGTCAAACTGGGATTGGGTCTTCTCCCCAACAAGCTGGCCAAACACAGCCACTTGGTTATAGGACTGTTTAACTTTCTTAACAGCTTTCACTTCATCTGAGACCTTCTCAAAGCTCTCCACACTGGATCTTTCAACAGGAAAGTCAGTGGATCCATTCACAACAGACAATTTCTGGCTGTTAGGAACTGAAACTGTCTTGATTAAAAAGAAAAGGAGTACTTGTGGCATCTTAGAGACTAACCAATTTATTTGAGCATAAGCTTTCATCCGATGAAGTGAGCTTTAGCTCACGAAAGCTTATGCTCAAATAAATTGGTTAGTCTCTAAGATGCCACAAGTACTCCTTTTCTTTTTGCGAATACAGACTAACACGGCTGTTACTCTGAAACCTGTCTTGATTAAATCACTTTCACACCCTTCAGTTGCAGTAAACTGCTTGCAAAGACTCCATGAGGATTCCTTTCCCTAGGGCTTTTCTATGCAACAATTCACCCCTCCCAGAAATTCTGCTCTTACCCTCTTTACCTAGGGCTTGCTCTAGAGGAACACACCCCCCCCCCCCCCCGAGCAAAACAGACTCTTTCTGGGTCTCCCTTACATCCAGAATTACCTCTGGCCCATCCGGCGGATTCCTCCACAATCCCCTTTCAGGCAAACTGACAGACTTCCTGGATAAAAGGTCAGAAGCCTTCTCCTTCCCTTTGCCACACACAAGTTCAGGAATCTTTTCCTTCTTGCTACAGGTTTCCACACCCTCAGTCGGTAACACAATCACATCCCCTTCCTGCTCTCCTTGGGCCCTGGCTAGGATCTCACCCTGATCAGACAGAGTTGCTCCACCCTTTCCCAACAACACACGAGCAACAGGCAAAATACAAGCACCAGAATTGTCTGGGCTCTGGGATTTTACACAGACACTAACTGGATGCGACCTAGTTACAGGGCCATTCTCCCGAGCAGACACAAACTTAGGACCCTTCCCTTCCTGGGCTTCAGCTGAATCCAGAACCAGCTCTGAGACAACTGCACGACCCTCAACCATCACAGGCTGCAAGGCCCCTTCTGTCTGCTCCACAGACAAAGAAGAGCCGGACACACTTTCTCCTTTCCCAGACACCCAGCTTGGGATCTCATTCCCCTGTCCCAGCACACAGGGATGGTCACAGACAACTGCTTGGAGACCAGGGTAGCTCCCTCCATAGGCAAGTCAACACCCCTGACAGACACAGGCACGTTTCCTTCACTGTCCCAATTCTCCACCCAGCTAACAGGTAAGGTCCAGGGGCACTCATCGTCCACTCTCCTCGCCTTCCCACCCTGCTGACTAGACACAGCCATCAGCTCACAAGGCTGCCTAGGCTCATCCTTACCAAGCACCTTGCCACTCCCCACAGATCCCCTGCCCTGCCTGTGTCTCCCCCCACTCAGCTGGGGTCTCAGCTCCCCCTGTGCTCAGCGCTGCCCTTGCTGTCCCAGTGGGGGTAGGCAGCGAGCTCGCTGCTTTCCTCACTGCATCAGAGCCAGCGTGAGCCCCCTCTCCGGTGTGCAAGGGGGCGGGGAGCACCTTTCTGTCCCACCCAGCCCCAGGGGGCTGGTTACAGGCAGGCAGGTAGCCTGAGCCTAGCAGCTCCTCCCTGCTGCCAGCCAGGTCATCTGCATTTTTACTGACCATTTCCCTGTCCACCGATTGGTTCCCTGGATTCAAATTCAAACCCTTGGCCGTTACAGGAGCAGGGCCTGGATCCTGTCCCAAAGAGACACAGTCACCCCACAACAGGGTCTCGCAGCTGGTATCCTGGAGAACCCCAACGTCCAGCCAGCCCCACCCCTCCTGGGTCTGTACAGGGATCTGGGCCATAGGCAGGGCGAGGGGCTTCATCCCTGGGACCCTCACCCAGCTCACCCAGCCCCTCAGCATCTGAGGCTGCACCACCCGGGGCCTGACAACCCTTCTCTCTGTCCCAGGATCTCGCCACCCCAGGACTGTCTCCCCATTGACCATCACCTTCTGCTCCCACTGGGGGTCCGAGGGGCCTGGCCCCAGGAAACTCCACACAGACATATAGGTTGGGACGAGGAGTGGGAGCCTGTCCACCTCCCCACCCATCTGGCTGATGGAGTCTGTGGCCTTGGGACCCAGCAAGGGAGCTAGATACCGGGGCTTTTCCGCAGGGTCCCCCTGGTTCAAATCTCCAGCCTGCTCAAAGGCAGTGAATGGCATCCACATCCCCCCCCCTCCTTAACCAGGGGCAGCAATTTAGTCTCGAGGCTCCCTGCGGAACTGGCCCCCCAGGGTCTATCCCCACTCAACCCAGGGTGGTCCCCTAGGCCTCTCCGTTCCCCCACCGCCAGTTCATGCTGCTTCTGCAGCTCTTTCTCGGGCTCTCGCTGTCTCTCACAGTCCTCTTGCTCTCTCGGACTCAGCTCCAATCCCGTCCGTCTCCGATCCCCCGATGGGGAACCCGATCGTGAAGACCCTCGTCTGGTCGGGGACAGGAGTCTTGGGGATGCCTGGCTCCCACTCCAGCTGCTCCCAGATCCTGCTATAGCCCCATTTGGGGTCAGGAAACTGTTCCTTTGACCGATCATTCTCCTCCAGCTGCACGATTAACTGTGCCTTGGTGAACTTTCCAATGCTCAACCCTCTCTTTCTGCACAGGGTTACAATGTCCTTCTTAAGGAGACGGTGACAGGCCGTCACTCCCGCTCTTCCCAAGTGGCTGTGGACTCACAGGCCTGTGTGCTCTCAGCTCCCCACGGTCTCCAGGGAGAACCCCTCGTGTGCCAGCCCTTCTCGAGGTCACCACCTCTCTCCCAGGGTGGAGCTGCAGACTCCTCCGCCCCTGGGACCACTCGCTGCAATCCCCCAGGGGACCCTGTTACTGCAAAAGTCCTTCTCTCTGGTCACACACTCCTAGGGGTGAACCGCCCCCCGAAACCGCTCCTCTCTGAGCCTTCAGCACGCCTGGTCCTCGTCAATCCCCCTTCGTTTTACTGCTCCCCAGTCACTTACTGCAGGAAGTGCCATCCACGGGGTGCAGTACATCCCACCGCTGACACCAGTTGTCACGGAGTCCCTGGGTGATGCTCTGGAACTGCTCCCTACGAAGCCAGGCAGGACTCTGGGGAAGTCTCCTTTCTGTGAGCAGACAGTCTTCAGGACACACAGCTCACACAGCTTCCACCTTCCTGGGTCTGACCTCGGAGCATTCAGCATCCTCTGCCCCTCCGTGCGCTTCCCACAGCGAGTCCGCCCAGGCAGGGTTCCTGGGGAAGCCAGAGGGTCCTGCCCCCCAACTCCGCAGTCAGACGTGACTCTCAGCCAGCCAGTAAAACAGAAGGTTTATTAGACGACAGGAACATGGTCTAACACAGAGCTTGTAGGTGCAGAGAACCGGACCCCTCAGCTGGGTCCATTTTGGGGGGCAGTGAGCCAGACAACCCCCTCTGCCCTTCACTTCATGTCCCAGCCAGCCCCAAACTGAAACTCCCTCCAGCCCCCCCTCCTCTGGGCTTTGTCCCTTTCCCGGGCCAGGAGGTCACCGGATTCCTTTGTCCCCCAACCCTTTAGCTCTCACCTGGCAGGGGGGAAGGGCCCAGGCCATCAGTTGCCAGGAAACAGGGTGTCGGCCATTCTCTGTGTCCAGACCCCTGCACACACCTGCCCTCTAGGGCTCTGCAATGATCATACACCCTTACCCCACCCCCTAGATACTCAAGAACTGCATAGGGGAAACTGAGGCACCCCCACACTATTCAGAGGAAACATTAAGAACAGTCCCACTTCAGGGTGTAGCGGGGGAAGGTGCAGGGGGGTGAAGCGGGGGTGCAGTGGAGACAGGGCAGTGGGGGAAGGTGCAGTGAGGATGGTTTGGGAGAAGGTGCAGCTGGGGGTGCAGTGGGCTGATGGCACAGGGGAAGGTGCAGGGGGGTTGCAGTGAGGGGAAGGTGCAGGGGGGGTTGCAGCAGGGGTGCAGTGAGGATGGTTCGGAGTGAGGGGTCCAGTAGGGATGGTTCGGGGGAGGGGGTGCCGTGGGGGTGCAGTGAGGATGGTTTGGGGGGAAGGTGCTGTGGGGAATGCAGCGGGGGGAGTCGTGGGGGGGTCCGGCGGGACGACGCATGCAGCAGACGCGTTGGGGGGGGGGGCACGTCGGGCGGCGGGTCCCTTCCCCTCCCCTCCCCCGCCAGCGCCTCCTCCTCACGTGGCGTCTCTGTTTGTTTATCTCCCCCCCACATCGCCGCCCGGGCCCCCCGCCCCCCCCGCCCGGGCCCCCCCGTAGCCGCGCTCCGCTTGCCGCCCCCGGACGCCGCCCCCTGGTGCCTGCCTGGCGTCAATGCCGCGCCCGCCTCCTGGAGCCAGCACTAGAAGGCAGGGCGTGCTGGGAACGGGTGAGTAGCCCCCCCTGCCCTGCCCCCCCGCTGCACCCCTCCCATCCCCCCCGCAGCCCTGCCTCCCTGCACCCCATCCCACCGCTCCCTGCACCCCCCCATCCTCCCGCTACCCCCCTGCCCTGCCCCTCCACTGCACCCCGCTTCCCCCCATCCCCCCCGCAGCCCTGCACCACTGTCCCACCCCTCCCTGCACCCCCCCATTCTCCCACTCCCCCCCCGCCCTGCCTCCCTGCTGCACCCCGCTTCCCCCTCCCATCCCCCCACCGCAGCCCTGCACCCCCCTCCTCCTGCTGCACCCCCCCGCATGGACCCCCCCCAGCACCTCGCCAGGCTCCCTCCATCATCTCAGCCACATCTTACCACAGAGCTGCCCCTGCCCTGCCCCGCGCACCCCTCAGCCCCCCATCTTCCCAGCCAGGAACAAGCCCCCTCCCCATCCTTCATGTGTGGCTAAAGACACAGCCAGGCCTCACTGGCCGCCAGGACTCCTGGGTCCCATCCTGGCTCTGGGAGGGGAGCGGGGTCTCCTGGGACACACCCTCGCCGTGCAGCCCCAATCCCCTCCCCCACCTGATACCCCCTCCCCATTTCCTCCTGATTGTCTGACTCCCCCACACACACACCAAAGCCCCAGCCATCCCCTCAGACCCATTCCTGTGGGTCCTGCCAAAACTCAGCCACTCAGTGCACTGGGGGCACAGAATTTCCAGGGTGAGGGAAGGGGGAGTGGCGAGGGACACTGGCCCTTTAACTGAGCCCTGGGGTGGGGGTGGGGGGGGTTGGTGCTCCCCCAGGCCCCGCCCCTCTACTCCCAGGCCCCGCCCCTTATCCATAGGCCCCCCTCCCCCGGCTCCCAGGCTCCGCCCCCTTCCCGGGACGTTCCGCAAGCCCTGCCCCTGCTTCCCTAGACCACTCCCCCCGCCCCCCAGAATCTCAGAAGCCCCGCCCCTGGCCAGGGACTCCCCCCCACACATCCCGAGCATCCCCCCTCCCCCCCCGCATCCATTCCTTTTTACCTGTTGCTTTTGCTCAGCCCCATCTCCATCTCCAAGGCAAATATGGGGCCAGCCCCCAGTGGGTGAATACAAGGGGTCCCTGCCCTGGGTTGGGGGGTGTTGGGGTCCCCCAGGGATGATGCCTGGAACCCCTCATTGTAGTACAAGGAGTCAGCTCTGGCCCAGACCGCGGGGGACCCCTGCAGCCTGGCAGCCCCCTCAGGGTCGCTCTCACTGGGGTGAGCCCCTCAGCTTCCCGCCCCCTGGGGCCCCCCCTCAGAGCCTGCACCTCCCCTCCCCAGGTCAGGCCGGGAGCACCCTGCAGCAAGTGCCCCAGGATGGGCCCCAGGGCCAGATGGACCCCCCCAGCGGGAGCCAGGCCCCCCAGCTCCGGGCTCGGGAGTGACTTGGGGAGCGGGGGGAGGTTGGGGGTCTGGGCAGCGCGGAGAGTCCTGGGTTAGCGCCGGGAACAGAAATTACAGCCAAGGCCGGCTGGGTCGGGCCTGAGCCCCCTGACCCCTTAGTGCCAGTGCCCCCAGCAGCCCCACAAGGAGCAACCCCCCCGGCCCCTCCCAGCCCTTTGTCCTCCAGCTGGTCGCACCCGGCCGGCTCCCTGCCCAGGGGGCAGCCAAGGGAGTTAGCTGCTGGGTGCCAGTGGGCCAGGCAAAGGGAGGGGCCATTGTCTTCTGGGCCCCTCTCTGGGCATGGCAGGGCCTGGCCCCAGGAAGTCGGCGTGGGTCACACCTGGGTCTGTGCAGCAAGAAAGGAGCCTCTTCCACACACCCCCCGCCCCCCACCATGACCGCGCAGTACGTGGGGAAACTGAGGCACACACAGTCGTCAAACAAAATATTATCCCAAGCCTGAAGGGAGACAAGGCCGGAGGCCAGGAGCAAGGGCAGGTCATGGGTGGTGCCAGGTCTCCATATTCCTCCTGGCGGGGTCGGAGCTGGGGTTGGAGGCACCCGCTTATACCAGAGCGTCTCACGGGTGCGGGGCAAGAGATGGGGTGCTGGGAATGGGGCTGGCACGGGCTAGGAGGTGCACAGGCTAGTGGGGGAGATAGGAGGAGGGGTACATGGGGGTGAGGGGTGGGTTTCAGGGCCAGGGGGTTCAGGGAATGGGGAGACAGTGGGGGGGGCGCAAGTGGGGGGTGCTCAGGACTCCCCTCGTATTCACCCCGGGCTGCCCCAATATTTGACACCCCCCCAATTAACGCCCCATTTCATACGTCTTGTAGGGTTCGCCCAGTGCCCCTGTAATGCCCCGGCTGCGTCAGCCAGGTACGTACCCTGCCCCGGCGCCCCGCGGGGCACCGACGCCCCCCCCAAACCTCATCTCTCTCCCCCCCCCCCCCAGCCGCCACCGCCACCACTCCAAGCAGATCCATGCCTCCCCCTCGCCCCTGACCCCTGACACACCCACCAGCCTAGGGCGCCCGCACTGACCGCCCGCCCCCGCTGTCCACGCAGGCTCCTGGGCCCCTTCCTGCTGTTTGCGTGGGCAAGAACCTGGCTCTGGTGAGGGGCACAGAGGCTGGGTATATGGGGACCCCTAGCACCTGGCTCTGGGGCGGAGCGCGGGGGGCCAATTATATGGGGACCCCTCCTCCAGCTCTGAGATGCGGCTGGCGCTGGGGTGGGGTGCGGGGGATGGTTATAAGGGGACCCCTCACCCGGCTGGGTATATGGGGACCCCCTCGCCTGGCGCTGAGATGCGGCTGGCTCTGGGGTAGGGCGAAGGGACTGGGGTTATACCGGGACCCCTCGACGGGGCCTGAGATGCGGCTGGCTCTGGGGTGGGGCTTCGTGGCTGCGTATACAGGGACCCTGCCCAGGAGTATGGGACAGGAAGTGTAGGGGAATCTGGTCTCCTGCCAACAGAGCTGGTTACAGTGGCGGGATTTTGGGGCCAGGCATGAGCTGGAAATGGAGGCCCCCCCCACACACACACACACTGCACCCTGGCCCAGCATCCTGGGGTAGGATTAGTGGGATGGCCCAGTAGGACATGTGTTACACGCCCCACGGCTGTGACACACGTGGCCCCTTGCGTGCATCACAGGGCACCCCCCCAAATCCAAAGTACCTGCTCCGGCTGGCACCCCGCAAACACACCCCACCTGTACCAGGTAACACACCCTCACACCCCACCCGAGCCCTGCATGCACCCACGGGAGATGCCGCAAGCACACGCGTGTGAGGCGGGTGGAGAACACGCACAGCCTGTGTGCCAGACATACACATAAGTCCAGGCCCTGGACACACACTCATGTACATGCATGTGTGGATGGACACGCGTGTGTGCAGTCTCATACATGCATGAGACCTGTGTTCATAGCCAGACACTCACGTGCGAATCACAAGCCAACCCCGGCACATGACGGGTTCCCTCCCTGGCTCTGGGAGGGGAGTAGGGTCTAGTGGTTAGAGCAGTGGGGGCTGGGAGCCAGGACTCCTGGGTTCTCTCCCCAGAGCTGCCATGCTCAAAGCTAAGCTGGTGCCCCTAACCCACCCCTGCCTCCAGGGATGCTGCTAAGCCCAGGGTCCAGCTGCTGGGTGGGCTGACAGGTTCGGGGTGGGGACCCCAAGCACCCTGAGGGGCTGGATGGAGGGGGTGAGGGGAGAAAGGGGAAGAGGTACCAAGCCTGCACTGGGCTGCTCCCAGATCAGAGCCGGGGGCCTGTGCACCCTGGTATCCCCTGGCGCCCCTCCCTGCCCCCCATGCCTCGCTCAGAGACCGGCACGAGCGGGGGGTGGGGGGAAAGGGGTGCAGAGCTCCACGGGAGCTGGGGGAGGATACTTGCAATTTGGGGGATGCCCAGGGATGGGGGTGATGGGAGCTGGATTGGGGGTACTGGGGGTGAGTCAGTGGAGGTGACTGGGGGATGAATAGGTGTGTGGGTTACTGTGGCTTTTTTGGGGGGTGGCCTGGTGTCACGGCGTCCCGGGGCGATGCTCTGGAACTGCCCCCTACGACCCAGCCAGGACTCGGGGGGACCCTCCTCTCTCGGAGCTACTGTCCCCAGGGCAAGATCCTGCCCTGGCTTCCCTCTTCCTGGGGCTGACCCCGGAGCCTCCAGCCTCCCCTGCCCCACCCGGAGCTTCCCGCAGTGACTCCACACAGGGGCGGGGTCCTGGGGGAGCCAGAGGGTCCTGCCCCCCGACTCAGCAGTCAGACAGGACTTTCAGCCAGCTGGGGACACAGAAGGTTTATTAGCCGACAGGAGCATGGTCTAAACCAGAGCTGGTAGGTACAGAGACAAGGACCCCTCAGTCAGGTCCGTCTTGGGGGGCCAGGAGGCCGGAGCCCCATCTGGGCCTCCCTCCATTTCCCCAGCCAACCCCAAACTGAGACTCTCCCGCCCTCCTCTGGCCTTTGTCTCTTTCCCAGGCCAGGAGGCCACCTGATCCCTTTGTTCTCCAGCCCCTCCAGTTGGCACCTTGTGGGGGGGCCCAGGCCATCAGCTGCCAGGTGACGGGGTCTCAGCCATTCTCTGTGCAGACCCCATCACACTGGCCCTCTAGGGCTCTGCAACAATCACACCCCCTTATCCCGCCACCTAGATACTTAAGAACTGCCATGGGGAAACTGAGGCACTCACACCATATTCAGAGAGAACATTAAGAACAGTCCCACTTTGCCACACCTAGGTGTTGCGGGGGGGGGAAGAGGGGTCCTGTGGGCCAGAGGCTGCCTCGGGTGTGGGGTGCTGTGGATTAGAGGGTGCTGTGAGTTGGGGGTGCTCAGGGCATGGGGCAAAGTGGGAGTGTGAGTCCGTGACAAGGTATAGTGCTGTGGGTTGGGAATAACAGGGTGGGAGTTGCTGTGGGTCGGGGGTGCCGTGGGTTGGGGGATAACAGGGTGGTGGTTTCTGTGGGTCGGGGGAGCTGTGGGTTGGGGGATAACAGGCTGGAGGTTGCCATGGGTCAGGAGTGCCGTGGGTCGGGAGATAGGCTGGGGGTTTCCATGGGTCGGGGGTGCAGTGGGTCAGGGGATAACAGGGTGGGGGTTGCTGTGGGTCAGGGGTGCCGTGAGTTGGGGGATAACAGGCTGGTGGTTTCCGTGGGTTGGGGGTGCCGTGGGTCAGGGGACAACAGGCCTGGGGTTTCCGTGGGTCGGGGGATAACACGCTGGTGGTTTCCATGGGTTGGGGGACAACAGGCTGGGGATTGCCGTGGGTCAGGGGTGCTGTGGTTCAGGGGATAATAGGCCTGGGGTTGCCACGGGTCGGGGTTGCTGTGGGTCGGGGGAGAACAGGCCTGGGGTTTCCGTGGGTCGGGGGATAACACGCTGGTGGTTTCCGTGGGTTGGGGGACAACAGGCTGGGGGTTGCCGTGGGTCGGGGGTGCCATGGGTCGGGGGAGAACAGGCCTGGGGTTGCCGTGGGTCGGGGGTGACGTGGGTCGGGGGAGAACAGGCCTGGGGTTGCCGTGGGTCCGGGTTGCTGTGGGTCGGGGTATAACAGGCCTGGGGTTGCCGTGGGTCGGGGGTGCCGTGGGTCGGGGGAGAACAGGCCTGGGGTTGCCGTGGGTTGGGGTTGCTGTGGGTCGGGGGAGAACAGGCCTGGGGTTGCTGTGGGTCGGGGGTGCCGTGGGTCGGAGGAGAACCAGCTGGGGGTTGCCGTGGGTCGGGGGGGCGGGTGCCTCGCCCCCCCCACTCACCTCCCCTCTCTCTCTCTCTCTCCCCCCACCGGTGCCCCCCGAAGGTTATGAGAAGTCCCGGAGTCTGAACAGCATCGCGGGGCTGCGCCTCTCGCCCGCCCCCAGCCCCCTGGGCTCGCCCGGCGCCCCCCGGCGCCCCCGCCCCCCGCTCCCCTCCATCCTATAGCCCGGGGGCCCCGGACTCCGCGCCCCCCCCGACTTTTTAAGCAAAAAAGAAGAACAAGCAAAAGAACAAGGCAGAAGAGAGGAGGCGTCACCGGGGGCAACCGGGGGCTTCGTCGCCAGGGGCAAGCGGGGGGCTTCGTCGCCAGGGGCAACGTGGGTCCCGTCTCCCCTTTGGCTTCTACAGGACACGCTACACGGCACTTTCTGGAACATCCATGAGTTACGCCCCTGCCCCCTCCTGGAGCAGGACGCCTGGGTCCCTCCGGGGAGGGGCCTGGCCTGGGGCTGGGGGGGGTAGAGTTTATATTTTTTGGCAGGAGGGAGGTTTGCTCTGAGAATCCAAATACTGTGCGGGGGGGTCAGCAAGGGACAGAGACGGGGGTCCCGGAGCCCCCTGCCCCACGCTGCACCTCTGGGTCCTTCAGTCCATTCCCTCCGGCTGTGTCTGTCTGTCTGTCCTCATCAACACCCCTCCGTCTCTGTCTGTCTGTCCCCGGACACCCCCCTCCGGCTGTCTGTTCCCATACACCCCGCTCCAACTGTTTGTCCTCATCAACACCCCTCCGTCTGTCTGTCTGTCCCCATACACCCCGCTCCATCTGTCTGTCTGTCCCTGTACGCTCCCCTCTGACTGTCTGCCCCTATGCACACCCCTCTGACTGTCTGTCCTCATCAACAGCCCTCCAGCTGTCTGTCTGTCCCCGGACACGCCCCTCTGGCTGGCTGTCCCCATACACCCCGCTCCAACTGTCTGTCTGTCCTCATCAACACCCCTCCGTCTGTCTGTCCCCAGACACCCCGCTCCATCTGTCTGTCTGTCCCTGTACACTCCCCTCTGACTGTCTGCCCCTATACACACCCCTCCGACTGTCTGTCTGTCCTCATCAACACCCCTCCGTCTGTCTGTCTGTCTGTCCCCGGACACCCCCCTCCGGCTGTCTGTCCCTGTACACACCGCTCCAACTGTCTGTCTCCATACACCCCCCTCCAGCTGTCTGTCCTCATCAACACCCCTCTGACTGTCTGTCTGTCTGTCCCCATACACACTCCTCTGACTGTCTGTCTTCATCAGCACCCTCTGACTGTCTGTCCTCATTAACCCCCCTCCAACTGTCTGTCTGTCTCCATACACCCTCTCTGGCTGGCTGTCTATCCCCGTACACCCCACTCCGACTGTCAGTCTGTCTGTCCTCATCAACCCCCCTCTGGCTATCTGTCCCCATACACCCCCGTCCGACTGTCTGTCCCCGTACACTTCTCTCCGGCTGTCTGTCTGTCCTCATCAACCCCCCTCCAGCTGACTGTCCTCATCAACCCCCCTCCAGCTGTCTCCATACACATCCCTACGTCTCTCTGTCTGTCCCCATACACACCCCTCCAGCTGTCTGTCTGTCCCCATACACACCCCATCCCCCTGTCTGCCCCCATATGCACCATTCTGTCCGTCCACCCCTGTGTGCGCCTGTCTGTCTGTCTGTCCCCCCCCCCATCCGGTTTCTGGACTCACAGACTCTGCTCCTTTGAGGGACCCCCCCCACTGCCGGACCCCCCGCCCGCTTGGTTCTCTCCTGCATGGATCTTCCATGGATCACACAAGCAATAAGCTACATGCTGGCCTCTCCGGCTGCATGCCGCCGGGCCCGGGACGCAGACACTTCGCGGACCGTCGGGTCGGACGGACGGACGGACGGAGGAGCGCCGGCGTGGGGTGAGGGGGGGCAGCCGGCTCCCACCTTCCTCCTCCTCCTCCTCCCCTGCCTGGCTTCCGGCTGCCCCGGGGCCATGCCCCCCGTCCTGGCGCGGCCCGTCACTGTGATCCCCACCCCGGCTGCGCCCCAGGGCCGGACGCCGGCACCAGTGGAACTGAGGGCCCCAGCGGCCGGAGGTGGGACCAGTGTGTGTGTGTGGGGGGGGGTCCCCCCCCTGCGGGTGCAGGATCGGGACTGGACACCCTTCCCCCGCCCGGAGCTGATCTCCAAGTTGCATTGTGCCAGCCAGCATGTGTCTGCATGTGAATCCGCTCGTGTTATATGCAAAACTCCCCTCCCCACGCCCCCCCCCCGGCCCGAGGGGGGGGGAGGGCACTGGACCCCCCCCCCAGCCCTGGGTCTCCTCCCCTTTAGCGCCCGGTTTGCCCTCCTCCCCTGCGGGAAGGGGGGATAGCGAGAGGGGATGCGGTGGTGGTGGGGGGACTGTGGGGGGCCATTTGAGGTGGGGGCACAGCTCTGCCTCCCCCCCCACCTGGCCCTGCTCTTCCTCACTCAGTTCCCCCCCCACCAGAGACCCCCACAACCTCCACCTACAGCAAACTAGGCCTCAAAGTGGTTGGAGCCCCCCCCCCCCCCCTGCAGCAGCTGCATGGCATAGGGCTGGGGAGAGTCTGCCCCCCCCCCGATACATCACCCCCCACCCCTTTGCAGGGTGGACAACCCCCCACCGGGAAATTCATCTGTCACACTATGCAACATCACCCTGTCTGAGCCGGGGGGGGGGTCTCCTGGGGGGAAGCCCCCTCAATTCCAGCCCCTTCCTGCCATTGCTCTGAGAGACCCCCCCGACCCCCCCACCGGTCTCTTGCCCCCCCCCCAGCAGATACCAGAAGCTTCTTATGCAACAATTCCTATGCAAAATGAAAGCGATTCTCTCGCAAGTTGGCGGGGGCAGGGGGGGTCTGGCTTTGCTCCCACCCTGGAGAAGCAGATGGGGGGGGGAAGGCTGGGGGGAGGGGACTCCCCTGTAGTGCTGCCCCCACCCCACCCCTGTCCCTGCCCACTGCTGAGGGCAGCTAATGGGTCATATTGACCGAAGGCCCTCCCCCCCCCATCCTGGCTGGGTTCCCCCCCCCCCGGCTCCAATCCCCCCCCAGCCTGGCTGGCTTCCCCCCTGGCTCTGAGCCCCCCCCACCAGGGTGGGGAATGTGGGTGCGTCGCCCAGCCCCTCATGTGGGGGGAGATGCTACTTAAAGGGGGGGGCAAGGCCTGTCTACCACCTCCCCCAGGTGCATGGTATGGGGGGGTTCCAATTAATTTAAAATAAGCCCCCCCCATAAACACTTGGCTCCCCCCCCGTGTCTGACCCCCCATCCATTGCTGGGGTGGGGGGCTAATCTTTTTCTGTGGTTCCCCCCCCACACACACACACATATCGCACTTTAAACACACACCCCCCCTTGGGAATTTCAGCTCCTCGCTTCATATATTGGGGGAGTTACAGGTCACCCTGTAACCTGGGGGGGGCGGGGCTGGCTCCTTGATTAAATTATCTCCCGGGGGGGTCCCTGATTTAAGAACCGGGGGTGGGGGGAGCTGAGCCCTGTAGCTGTGGGGCAGCCCCACAGAGGACAGGGTTGACAATGTCTTCCAGCAACTACAGGGTGTTTTAGTCTCAGGAAGGGGGGGCCTGGGGATGGTCCAGCCCCCCGGGGGGGGGGGCAGGAGGCAGGGAAAGGTGCAAAGTGGGGGGATGGGCAGGTGGGGGGGGCCGGGGGGGCACAGGTCTATTTTTTCAAGCAGATGTTTAATAAAATGCAGAATCGCGACATTATTTTTTCATAGAAACAAGCCCCCCCCCCGGCCCCCCCGGCTCCCAGTTTCCATGGCAAAGCACCAGCTGTGAGGGAGTCGGGGGTGGGGGGCACCGCAGGGCATGAGCCATGTGGCTGGGGGAGAGACACGCTCCTGCCTCCCCCCGGACGCCTGGGTCCCATCGCCCCATATTTCCTGCTCCCCCCCTTCCCATCCCGCGGCAGGTCCTGGCCCCAATCCCACGAGTGTGCCAAATTTGTGAGTTGTGATGGGGGGGTGGAAATAGCTGGATGACGTGTAATTCCGGCCCCCCCCGCCTGTGGCCCCCCCATGTGCCATGTCTCCCCCCTTGCTCCAGCCCTCCCCCATCTCTCATCCCTCCCCACCCTTCTCGGCTGCCCCAGGCATGTGTTGGTACCAGCCCCCCCCCCCCCGCACCCACATCCCCCCGGGGGGGGTCCCTCGTGGGATCAGTGCGCCTGGGTTGGGGGGGGTCTCCCTAGTGCTGCCCCCCCACACAAAGCAATAATACTGCCCCAGCAGCGTCCTGAGCGGGGGGGGGCAGGTCTGGGGGGGGCAGGACCTGGCTGAGCTCCGAGCCCCAGTGGGTTCCCCCCATCCCATGAGCCAGCAGGACCCAGGGTGACCCCCCCCCCAACTCAGCCAAGGCCGTGAGCCGAGGGACCGCCCCCCCATATCCTGCCTCCCCATCCACCCCCCCCATCCATCTGTCCTTCAACCCCCTGCCCCCCAGTCTGCCTGCCCCCCTCCTTCGTCCAGCCACCCCATCTTCCAGGCCCCCCATAACCTTCCTTCCACCCCCCCCTTCCTGTCACATATCGACCCCCCCCCGCCACCAGCCCCCCCCCGATCCTCCCCAGCAAGTCTTCCTCCCCCGCACCTCTGGGGGGGCATCCTTCACCCCCCCCGCTCCCATTCAACTCTGGTGCTACGCGACCCCTGGGGGGGGCGTGGTGTTGCCCCCCCCGGCCCGCCTGGACTCCCCCACCCAAGCACTCAGGGCTGGGTGGGGGGCTGAGCAGCTCCTGGGGGGGGGGTTGTGCTTTTGTTGCTGTTTCTTTTCTCTCCCCTGTTATCTGTCCCCCCCATGTCCCCTCCCCGGTCTCTGCCTGCCGGGGGGGCGGGGAGGGGGTCCGGGGGCTGCATGATCGGCCAGGCCAGGACTTTACAGCATGAAATAAACGAATCCTTTTCATGGAAACCTTTCACCCCGCGTGGGCAGCGCCTCCTTCTGACCAGCGCCGAGGGGGGGGAATTGGGGGGGCACCCCCATACACTGCCAGGGAAACAGGGCCCAGAGCAGGCCCCCCCCCGTGCCCCATTCCCCCCCAGCCACCCAGTCCCCCATCCTAGGGCTGGCTGGGAATCCCCCCCCTAATAGGGAACACCCCCCCCGTCTCTGGGCCCTTTAGGGGCTCCAGCTTCTTCCTTGAGGTGGGGGCAGGCAACTGCCAGGGGTAGGGGTGGGGGTGGGGTGGGGGCTCTGAGCCTAAGGGGGAGGGGGAAATAGCAGAATTGGGCAACCACTTGCCAGCCCCACCCCAAGCTGGGCCTCCCCAGGCACTGCCCCCCCACCCACAAAGTCTGAGAACCCCAAAAGTCCCCCAGCCAACTGTCACCCCCCCCAAACCCTGCCCCAGTGAGAGGCTGCGGGGGTCTAGCAAACATGGGGCCGGGGGGGCAGGGCCAGGCTGGCAGGGGGCTGCAGGTTGGGAGTGAGGGGCACCAGCAGAACTGGGGGGAGCCCAGGGCTGGGGGGAACCTGGGGCTGCGGGTTGGGAGTGAGGAGCACCGGCAGAGCTGGGGTGGGGGGAGCCCAGGGCCGGGCTGGCAGGGGGCTGTGGGTCAGGAGTGAGGGGCACCGGCAGAGCTGGGGGGGGGGGTCTGCGGGGTGGGAGTGATGCCGCCCACCCCAGCTTGGTCTGCCGCCAACCCCCCCATTTCTCTGCTCCTCCATCCATCCAGCCCCTTTGTTAGTGAATTAATTTGGTTAATTTTGAGCCCCTAATTAGGCTCTGTCCCCTGCAGCCGCGCTGGGCGGGGAGGGGAGCTCTGGGCTCCTGTCCCAGGCCTGGCGCTGGGGAGCTGGGCCGGGAACCAGGCCCACAGCTGGGGCTGGGCCGGATCTGCCAGCTCCCGGCCGGATCCTGGCAGCTCGAAGGCGCCCAGCTGGCAGAACCAGCCTCAGGCACCAGGCCCATGACCCTGCCCAGCTCCGAGCCCCCGGCCCCTTCCCCAGCAGCCCTGAGCCCGCACAGCCTGGTCTCGACCCACCACCAGGCAGGGACTGACCCCGGGTACAAGTAGGACGGGACAGAGAACCCCGGAGTCCTAGCTCCCAGCCCCCCCGCTCTAATCACCAGACCCCCTCCCTCTCCGAGCCAGGGAGAGAACCCCGGAGTCCCGGCTCCCAGCCCCCCCTGCTCTAAGCACTAGACCCCACTCCCCTCCCCGAGCCAGGGAGAGAAACCCGGAGTCCTGGCTCCCAGCTCCCCCTGCTCTAACCACTGGACCCCACTCCCCTCCCAGGGCCAGGACTCCAGAGAACCCAGGAGTCCGGAGCGGGGCCGGGGGGTGGGGTGGAATTCTCTCAGTTCTCCATTTTCGCTCTATTTCAGTCCTTCCAGACCCAGTTTAGCTCGGTTGTAGCTAATTAATTCTCCGGGCCCACTGGGCGTGGGGGTGGTAGTAATGAGCTGCTGCTCAGCCGCCGGGGAGGGGAAGCTGGCAGGGGCTGCCCTCCTTTCTATCCTCCGCCACAACCAGTATGAGCCCCCCGCACGAGTTGGCAGCCCCCAGCCCTGCCGGTGCCCCTCACTCCTGACCCACAGCTCCCTGCTAGCCCAGCCCTGGGCTCCCCTCCCCCATGGCTGGGGCTGTGGTGGAGGGGGGGTGTCTTCCCTGGTGGCTCCAATGCCCCCATTCATGCTGCAGGCCGCAGCGGCTGACAGGGGGGGTCGCGTTGGTGGCAGCGCTGGGATGGCCGGGCCCCACGGAGGGGCTGGAGCCGAGGTCAACGTTTGGGTGATGCCAGGGCTGGCCTTGGATCAGGGAGAGCCTGTGACTCCCCCACGGCAGCTGGATTCTCCCCTCTCCTGCCAGGGGGCCTCTGTGGGGCTGGGGCAGCCTGGCAAAGGCCCTGGAGGAGACAAACACAGAGCAACACCTGGGCGAGCAGCGGGCTGCGGGTCGGGAGTGAGGGGCACTGGCAGGGCTGGGGGGGGGGGACCCAGGGCCGGGCTAGCAGGGGCTGCGGGTTGGGAGTGAGGGGCACCGGCAGGGCTGGGGGGGGGACAGGGCTGGGCTGGCAGGGGGCTGTGGGTCGGGAGTGAGGGGCAGCAGCCCAGCTGCATGGGGGCGGTGCAGGGGGGGCCATGTTCCAGGCTGACCCAGCCCCCCCATCTGTCCATCCCTGCTGGGGGGGGGGGAGCAGCTGCCTGCATTTCGCTATAAATAGGTCGTGTCCCGGGGGCCGCAGCTGGTTACATAAGGGAGCCGCCGAGGGGGCTGCGTGGCTCAAAATAGCCCCCGCTGTGGGGGGGGACGCGCGGCCTAGATTCTCCCTATCAGGGCAGGGGAGGGGAAATGATGAAGTCCCCCCCCGCACACACACACACATAAAGGCTACAGACCAACAATGACCCGCAGGAGGAGTGTTGGAACCCAGGAGTCCAGGCCTTCTCTGCCCCCTCCTACCCCCAACACCCAGCGGGCCCCCCCACCCGAGACAGCGACCCTGGCCCCCATCTCCCTGATGAGGGGGAGGGGGACATGGGGCTCTGGCTGGGGCAGATGGGGGCAGGTTAGAGCAGACCCAAGAAATTCCCTTCCCTGGATGGGGGGGGCTGGCGCCCCCTCGCTGGGAAATACCCCCCCCACACACACACGTGACATGCTCAGGGAGGGGTCACAGGCCGTGAAGCGGATGCTGCAAACTCCTCAGAAGCGGATTTCGGGAGGACAAGGGGCCTCCCGCTGCAGCTTAGGGAGAGAACCCAGGAGTCCTGGTTCCCACCCCTCCCCGCTGTAACCACTAGACCCCACTCCCCTCCCAGAGCTGGGCAGAGAACCCAGGAGTCCTGGCTCCCAGCCCCAATTAGGAAAGATACAAGGCATTTGGTAAACATGAGTTTTTAATGTACATTACAAAGGAAGCAGGAGGGGCAGGGCCCCCCAGGACAGCAGCCGTTAGGGGGGTGTCAGTGTCTGGGGAGCAGTAGGGACCCCCCAGCCCTTTGGGGTCTGTACATCGCAGAAAGCAGCGAGCCTCAGGGCAGCAATGGGGGAGCCCCGGGGCTGGGGTGAACAGCAGCTGGGCAGGGGGGGAGGGCAGGGGATGGACCTCCGGGGGAACCAGGAGTCCTGGTTCCCAGGCTGCCCCCCACTTCCACTCACAGGCAACTCCGGGGACCCCCCCGAGGCCACGAGAATATGGGTGTCGCCCCACCTGCTGCTCCCCCATATGGCATGAGGGTCAGGCCCAGCCCCCCTGAAGGTCATGGGCCCGGGCAAGTGGGGTGATGGTGTTTGAAGGACCCCCTCCCCTCGCCAGAACCAGGGCTAGAACCCAGGAGTCCGGGCTCAGGGAGGGGGCCGGGGCTCAGAACCCAGGAGTCTGAGCTCGCAGGGCCGGGAGCAGAACCCAGTGCACCCTGGGAACAAGGTCTGGCCCCGACACCCCCCCCCCCGGGCACAATGGGACCCCCGACCCCTGTTAAAGTGCTGGTTTGAACAGCTGGAAGGGGTGGGCGGACCCCGGCGTCCAGCTCAGGGCAGGGGGCTCTGGGCCATGGCGGGCTCCTCGGGGGGCAGGATCTCGATGCTGCTGTCGGGCAGGGGGGGCGAGACACTGCCCGTCAGCTCCAGTCCCGGGGCCTGGACGGAAGAGAGGGGCTGGGGGGGAGTGGCTGGGGGGCTGCCCCCCGCAGGACCCCCCAGCCCCAGAAGCTCCTGCACGTTCCGTGGCAGCTCCTGTGGGGAGAGCAAGGTCACCGGGGGCTGGGACACGGGACTGGCTGGCTTGGGGTGGGGGCAGAATGAGACATGGGGGCGGCAGGGACTGGGGGGGTACTCACCAGACTGGGGGTGTGGGAGGTAGGCTGAGGGGGCACTGGGGAACAGGCAGGGGGTCTGGTTGTGGGGTGGGGTATCGGGGGGGTAGGCAGGGGGGTAGGGGGTACTCACGGGACTCAGGGTGTGAGGCAGGCTGCGGGGGCACTGGTGGGTAGGTGGGGGACAGGGGGGCTGGCTGGGGGGACGGGGGGCACTCACGGGGCTGGGGGTGTGAGAGGCAGGCTGCAGGGGCACTGGGGGACAGGTGGGGGGCACCCACGGGGCTAGGGGAGGCAGGCTGTGGGGGCACGGGGGGGCAGGTGGAGGATGGGGAGCTGGCTGGGGGGATGGGGGGCACTCACGGGGCTGGGGGAGGCAGGCTGGGGGGGCACTGGGGGACAGGCAGGGGGGGCACTCACGGGGCTGGGGGAGGCAGGCTGCGGGGGCACTGGGGGGCAGGCAGGGGGCACTCACGGGGCTGGGGGAGGCAGGCTGCGGGGACACTGGGGGGCAGGCAGGGGGCACTCACGGGGCTGGCCGCCAGCTGTCCGTACAGCGCCTCGGCCCGGCACAGCGTCTCCTCCACGCTCATCTTCATGGTCAGCTCGTTGATGTGCTGGGGGCGGGGGGGGCACATTTATTAGGTAGGTTACGGTAGTGCCCGGGATCCCCACTGCTGCCCCAGGACCCTCCAGCACCCGTGTGGTTCTCTTAGGTGTACTATGGTAACGCCTAGAGAACAAAGGATGAGACTGGGGGGGGAGGGGGCTCCTGGCGGGGGGGGCTGTGAGACCTCTATGGGGGGACACGTCTCTGGGCAGGCTGTGGGGGGCGGCTGTGGGGATGCGATATGGGGCCCAGCTGGAAGCGGGGGGGGCTGCATGGGGAGGGGATATAGGGGGCACAGCCGGAAGGGGGAATGTGGGGCAGGGGATACAGGGGCCCGGCTGGAAGGGGGGAACTGGGCTGGTCACAAGGAGCAGCCGGAAGCCATGGGGCCAGGCCATGGGGCTGGGACTGGCCGGGCCGGGGCCCTGAGAGCTGCCGGGGCTGGGCTGGGACGTACAATGACCCCCCCTTTGCGCTGGCTGAGGGTCTCTGCGGGCTGGAGCCCGGGGCGGGGGGGGGTGTCAGGGAGTGTGGGGGAGTCGGGGCCCTGCGCCCCCCACTTCCCCGGGACTCTCGGCCGGCCAGTAACACAGAAGGGCTATTAGCCGACAGCAACGCAGCCCAAACCAGGGCTTGCAGGTGCAGCGACCAGGACCCCGCAGTCAGGTCCCTCTGGGGGGGTGGGGAGCCCAGACCCAGGTTCTGCCCCCCGCCAGCTCTAAACTGAACCCCCTTCCAGCCGCCTCCTCCAGCCACCACCCCCCGCTCCTCGTCCAGTTTCCAGGCAGAAGGTGTCCTGGCCCTGGCCCTGGCCCTGGCCCTGGCCCTGGCCCCAGCCCCCCCCCCCCCCCCCCCCGGGATCAGGTTACAAGTATCACCCCTCAGTGAAGTCACCCCCAGCTCGTGCTGGTGCAGCACCCCAGGGAAACTGAGGCACACCCCGTGTTAGCAGGAGACAGTAAACTAGTAAAACTCCCCTGCCCCGTTCCCAGGTTAATACCCCCTCCTCCGACACAGGGGGGCTGCTCCCTCTGGGGGGCAGCCCCCATGAGGGGACCCCCAAGGAGCCTGCGGCAGAGCCAGGTGCTGGGGGCTCAGAGGCGGCGGGGCCCAGGGCTGGACCCCCGAGAAGGTGTCGGAACCAGGGCGGTTGGGACGGGGGAGCTCGGGGGGGGGGTGTGTGTGTCTCACCTTGAGGATCTCACTGAAGCTGAACCCCGAGTTCATTAGGGCCTCACGCTCCGAGTCCAGGATCCCGCAGGCCACCAGCAGGTGGAAGCTCGGGCAGGGCAGCCCCGTCCACAGCACCTGTGGGGTGGGGCAGGGTCAGCATGGGGGGGGGGGAGAGGCCCCTCCCTGCCAGACAGACTCACAAGGACCCCCCCAAGCTGAGCCCTTCCACCCACAAGGAACCCCCCCCATGCATCTACCCACCAGGGGCAGAGGTCACCCGCCAAACCTCTCCCACCTGGATCACACCCCCTCCAGCCCCCTGCAACACGCACAGACCCCCCCCAGCCCCCCCAATGCACTGCCCCCCCCCGACCTCCCAGAGCTGCAGCACGTCGTCGAAGGCGAATTCCCGCTTGAACCAGATCAGGAGCCACCGGAAGCAGAAACACAAAGAGCCGGATTCCTTCGAGTCTGGGGGGAGCAAGGGGGGTTGTCAGTGAGGGGACCCAGTTCTGGGCAGGGGACTGTCTGGCTTGGGGTGGGGGTGGGGGTCCTTGTCCCCTCTGGGGGTGCTGGCTCCCCTCCAGCCCCGGGGAGTCCCAGGGGTGTGATGAAATGGGAATTTTCGTAATGTTTTGCGTGCGCCTCAGTTTCCCTCGTGTATGGAGGTGGCGGAACGAGGGGGGTGAGCGTGGCAGAGGTCCTCATGGGCAGACACTGGGGCCCCCCCCGCAGGAGTTGGATGGGCCACTGGGCGGGGGGGGTCGCAAGGCTCCCCCTCCCAGCGGGCTCCCTGCGGGGGGGGGAGCCAAGCACAGAGCCAGGCAGGGTAGCCGAGGAGCCCGGCGCTGGTCTGAGCGGGCCTGGGGGGGCGTCACACAGACCCTCGCCCAGGCCCCACGACAAGGGGGCGTTTCCCTGAGGGCGGGCGCTCCCTGGGGGGGGCAGGCTGTCCCGGGGGGGGGGGGGGCACTCACCCAGGAAGTCGCAGAGCGGCGGGTCCAGTACACGCAGCAGCAGCCCCAGCTGTGCCAGCTGCCGTTTCATGCTCTCCTGGCTCTCCTCGAAGTTATGGTGCTGCGGGGAGACGGCGGGTCAGGGGGGCCCGAACCCCCCCCCACTCTGAGCCCCCACCCCGCTCGGGCCCCCCGGAACTCACCACCAGCTCCATGAAACCCGCGAAGCACCAGAAGGCGTCGACTTCGTTCTGGGTGACGTAGAGGACGGGGGAGAGCAGGTCGCTCATGCCCTGCACGTAGCCTGGGGGGCGGGGGGAGACAACGGGGTTACAGACTGGCCCCCCCGCAGGCACAGGACCCCAGCCCCTCCCCCAGGCAGCCCCTGCCCCCCGGCTCACCCAGGTCGAAGTTGTATACGCAATAGGTCATGAGCACGTCATGGAGCAGAACCAGCGCCGGGTTCTCGCTGCCCTGGTAGAATTTGTTGCTTCGGTCGGTGCGGCTCACGTCCCGCTCTGCAAGGGGGGGGCGGGGGTTACACGGCTGTGGGGGCACTACGGGGGGGCCCGGGGGGGTGACGAAGGGGGACCTTCCCGAAATACTTCCCCAATGCCCGCGCGGGCCTCGGTGTCACACGTGCGCAGGTGTCTGGATGCACGTGCACAGTGCGCACAAGAATGGTGAACTGGGTTGCACGAACCTCTTGCCTGTTTGCCTGGAGGGCTGGGGTTGGCTTGGGAGGCAATAGCTGCAGACGCCCCCGGGTTATGGGTCTGGGGGACGTCTGCCCTGAGTTCGGGAGGGGGGTGGGGAGGGGGAGGCGCATCTGCCCTGAGCGTGGCTTTCCCCTCCAGGCACCTGGTCACAGGGCCACACTCTGGGGGGGTCACCCAGGGCAGGGACGGGGGGTGCCACTGACCGATGAGGCTGCGGTAGCCGCGCAGCAGGGAGTTCCGCCGTTCCTGCTCCTCGCTCACCGACTTCCACTGCAGTTTCATGCGGAAATACTCGTCCCTGGGGCAGGGGGAGCATGGGGTGAGGGGGTGCCCCTCACTCCCAACCCACAGCACCCTGCTAGCCCCAGCCCTGCGCCCGCTCCTCACTCCCGACCCGCAGCCCCCACTAGCCCAGCCCTGGGCTCCCCCTAGCCCTGCCAGTGCCCCTCACTCCTGACCCGCAGCCCCTGCTAGCCCCAGCCCTGCGCCCGCTCCTCACTCCCGACCCGCAGCCCCCACTAGCCCAGCCCTGGGCTCCCCCTAGCCCTGCCGGTGCCCCTCACTCCCGACCCGCAGCCCCTGCTAGCCCAGCCCTGGCCCCCCCAGCCCTGCCGGCGCCCCTCACTCCCGATCCACAGCCGCGGCGGGCGGACGCTCACGTTCTGCGGCGGGCCCGGGCCCGGTTCTCCTCGCTGGTGCTCTCCCAACTGTAATAGCCCAGCAGGAACTTCCAGGCTTCCTTGCGCAGCGCCGGGGCGAGGCCCTGGGACAGGGGGGCTGTGGTGAGACCCCGGGGGGCAGAGAGTCCTGGGACCCCCAGTGAGCCCGGACCAGCTCCAACCTCTTCCCCACGCAGAGCCCCCTCCTCCAACCCAGCCCCGCCCCCAGCCTGGGCCCCGCCTCTAGCCCCACCCACCCCTGCAGCCCCGCCCCCCACTGCCCAGCCAGGGCCCCGCCTCCAGCCCCCTCACCCCCTGCAGCCCCACCCCAGCCCCAGCCTCCACCCTGCAGCCAGGCCCCCTTCCCAGCAGCTCCTCCCCCCAGCCCCCGCAAGCACAGCTGTCCCCCAGAGGCCTCTCCTCCAGCCCCACCCCGCCCCCCAGCCAGGTCCCACCTCCATCCGGGCCCTCTGCCCAGCCTGGGCCCCCTCTCTCTAGCCCCCCCCAGCTCCCAAGCACAGCTCTCTCCCAGAGGCCCCACCCCCCCACCTGCTCTGCCCCCTGCCCTCACCCCAGCAAAGATCCTCCTCTTGAGCCCGTCCAGGTGGGTGATGCGCCCCTCGGGGTCCAGGTGCTGCCCCCACTCCTGCTCCGTCACCGGGGCCTCCCGGCACACGGCCGGCCGCGGCCCCAGCTGCACCTGCTGCAGGCGGGAGGGGATCACGGGGCGGGTGGGAAAGGCACCCCCCAGGATACACTGGTCTCACCCTGCCTAAGCCTGGCTCCGCCCCCTGCCACCCATGCCCCGCCCTGGCTAGGCCAGCCCCGCCCACCTCATTAGGCCTGTTCCACCCCCTGCCACCCATGCTCCACCCCTCCTGTCACCAGCCCCGCCCCCTGCCACCCACACCCCGCCTGCATGGCCAGCCCCGCCCCCTGCCACCTATGCCCCGCCCCTCCTAGGCTAGCCCCACCCTCTGCCACCCACACCCCGCCCCCCCGTGAGGCCAGCTCCGCCCCCCGACCAGCCATGCCCTATAAGAGTGAGGGACCCTTCTGGCTGGTGCCCCAACTGCACCACACAAAGAGACGTGATTGGCTGGTGCCTCTGGGGTGCACCCGGATTGGCCGTGGACACTCACGCAGCTGATGACCTCGAAGCCTGGCTCATCCTCCAGGTTAGTGGCGGTGGTGCTCGAGGGCCGCAGGGGGGTGCCAGCCTCGTGGTGCAGGGCCCCGCGGAAGAAGCTGGTGACTTTGGAGAAGCCCCCGAAAGTGGCAGTGTAGGGGTCCTGCAGGAAACGCTGCGGGGGGGGAGGGAGAGTCACTCCTAGAGGGGAACCCCCAGAGCCAAGGAGAGAACCCAGGAGTCCTGGCTCCCAGCTGTGTCGGAGGAGGGAGTATTAAGCTGGGAATGGTGCAGGGGAGTTTTACTAGTTTACTGTCTGCACCAACACTAGCTGGGATGGGAAACAAGGGGGTGACTTCACTGAGGGGTGATACCTGGCGCCCAGCACAAAGGGTGGCCGTTTCCCTGCGTAACCTGAGCCAAGGGGGTTGGGGCCAGGTGACACCTTCTGCCCGGAAACTGGACAAAGGCTGGGCGGGGGGGGGGATGGCTGGGGGAGGCGGCTGGAGTGAGTTTCAGTTTAGAGCTGGCTGGGGAGCGGGAGAGGCCCAGAACCTGGGCCCGGGCTCCCCACCCCCGAAGAGGGAACAGACTGAGGAGTCCTGTTCTCTGTACCTACAAGCTCTGTTTTGGGCTGTGTTCCTGTCGGCTAATAAACCTTCTGTGTTACTGCCTGGTTCACAGTGACGGTGAATCGCAGGAAGTGCGGGGTGCAGGGCACTGACTCCCACACACTCTATGACAACTGGTGTCAGCGGTGGGATGTACTGCACCCCGGGGATAGCGCTTCCTGCAGTGAGTGACAGGGGAGCAGTAAAACGAAGGGGGTTAACGAGGACCAGGTGTGCTGAAGGCTCAGAGAGGAGCTAGGCTTAACCCCTGGGAGTGGGTGACCTGTGAGAAAGACTGTTGCAGTAACTGGGTCCACGGCGAGTGGTTTCAGGGGCGGAGGAGTCTGCAGCTCAACCCTGGCAAAGAGGTGGTGACCTCGAGAAGGGCTGGCACACAAGGGGTTCTCCCTGGAAACCGTGGGGAGCTGAGAGCACACAGGCCTGTGAGTCCACAACAACTTGGGAAGAGCGGAGTGATGGCCTGTCACCGTCTCCTTAAGAAGGACATTGTAACCCGGTGCAGAAAGAGAGGGTTGAGCACTGGAAAGTTCACCAAGGCACAGTTCATCGTGCAGCTGGAGGAGGATGACCGTGCTAAGGAACAGATACCTGACCCCAATGGGGCTATAGCAGGATCTGGGAGCAGCTGGAGTGGGAGCCAGGCATCCCCAAGACTCCTGTTCCCGACCAGACGGGGGTCTTCACAATCGGGTTTCCCATCGGGGGATCGGAGACGGATGGGATTGGAGCTGAGTCCGAGAGAGCAAGAGGACTGTGAGAGACAGCGAGAGCCCGAGAAAGAGCTGCAGAAGCAGCATGAACTGGCGGTGGTGGGCAGAGAGGCATTGGGGACCTCCCCGGGATGAGTGGGGTTAGACCCCGGGGGGGCCAGTTCCATAGGGAACCTCGAGACTAAATTGCTGTGACGAAGCGGGACTGTTCTTAATGGAGATTTGAACCCAGGGGACCCTGCGGAAAAGCCCTGGTGTCTAGCTCCCTTGCTGGTCCCAAGGCCACAGACTCCATCAGCCAGATGGGTGGGGAGGTGGACAGGCTCCCACTCCTGACCCCAACCTATATGTCTGTGTGGAGTCTCCTGGGCTCAGGCCCCTCGGACCCCCAGTGGGAGCGGAAGGTGATGGTCAATGGGGAGACATTCCTGGGGTGGCGAGATCCTGGGACAGAGAGAATGCTTGTCAGGCCCCTGGGTTGGTGCAGCCTCAGATGCTGAGGGGCTGTGTGAGCTGGGTGAGGATCCCAGGGATGAAGCCCCTTGCCCTGCCTATGGCCCGGATCCCTGTGCAGACCCAGGAGAGGTGGGGCTGGCTGGACGTTGGGGTTCTCCAGGATATCAGCTGCGAGACCTATTGGGGAGTGACTGTGTCTCTTTGGGACAGGATCCAGGCCCTGCTCCTGTTTGAATTTCAATCCAGGAAACCGACCGGCTGAGAGGAAATGGTCAGTGAAAATGCAGATGACCTGGCTGGCAGGGGGAGGAACCGCTAGGCGTAGGCTACCTGCCTGCCTGTAACCAGCCCCCTGGGGCTGGGTGGGACAAAGAGATGCTCCCCACCCCCCTGCACACAGGAGAGGGGGCTCCCGCTGGCTCTGATGCTGTAAGGAGAGCAGAGAGCTCGCTGCCTGCCCCAACTGGGACAGCAAGGGCAGCGCTGAGCAAGGGGGAGATAAGACGCCAGCTGAGTCGGGACACCCACAGGCAGGGCAGGTCAGCTGCCAACCAGGTTCGCCTTGTCCAGAGGCGCTGCTGGGAAGTGATCCCATGGCAGGGAGGGAGCGACCAGGCACAGGGCTCAGCGGGTCTGTAAACCCAGGCCCAGCCAGCGAGAGGGAACAGTCCCACTCCCTTCCCCAGCAGCTGAATTCCAGACCGAGCTGCAGATGGATCCCTCGTGGAGAAGCTGAGGGAACTTGCGGGCCACAGCACTGCAAACCCCCTTGGGGAAGGCTGCAGGGACAGATTCCTGTGGGAGAGGGGATTCCTGTACCGGGAATGGGCTCCCCAAGGAGGCAGGACTGACGGTAAAAGCCGAAAAGTGCAAGGTGGGGATGGCAGAGGTGTCGTACCTGGGCCACAAGGTGGGGACCGGCTGCCCAAGCCCAGAGCCGGCCAAGGTGGAGACGATCAGAGATGGGCCTGTTCCCCAGACCAAGAACCAGGTCCAGGCCCTTATCGGGATGGCAGGGTACTACTGGGGGTTGTACCCCACTTGAGCTCCCTAGCTGGCCCCATCACTGAGCTATGTGAGAAGGGGAAGCCAGATGAGGTGGTCTAGACCGATTGGTGCCAGAGGGCTCTCGGTGTGCTGAAGGAGGCTCTAATTCAGGGCCCGGTAAATCTGGTAAACCCGGACTTTGCCAAGGCTTTTACAGTGTTCACCGACGCCTCAGATGCAGGCCGATGCTAAGGGGGAGAGACACCGCAGCGGGTACATGAGCAAGAAGCGACTGCCCCAGGAGCAGAACTGTCCGGCCATAGAGGAGAAATGCCTGGCAATGGGGCAGGCCCCTAAAAAGCTGCAGCGGGATCTCTTTGGGCGGCGCTTTGCTGGGCACCCTGACGCCTCTGCCCCGACGTGGCTGCACCCAATGAAAGGGGCTGATGCCGAGCGGCGGGGGACAGAGACACCCAGTCAGAGGGGGGCCAAGGTCAAGCTGGGGCTTTAACCAAGAGAGCCCAAATCGAAGCCCTCCAGCCTGGAGCACTGGGAGAAGGCCCGATCCCTGTTTGAACTCCAGGGGTGTTGGGGTGGCAAAAGGGCCGGGGACGCATAAACCTTCCCCCATGCGGCCTGCGAGTGCCATCGAGCACCCCCTGACCTAAGGGAGGGTGTGACTGGAAGGGCCTGGTGTAACTCCCACCAAGGAATGGGAGAGATGCTGGGGCATCCATGGGAACGTTGAACTTCCCCAGGTCACCGGCCAAAAGTGACCCTGCTCAGTTCGGACTCAAAGAGGGAGAGATGTGACGAAGCGGGACTGTTCTTAATGTTCCCTCTGAATACTGGCTGGGTGCCTCAGTTTCCCCAGGCAGTTCTTAAGTCTCGAGGTGGGGGGATAAAGGGATGCGATTGTTGCAGAGCCCTAGAGGGCCACTGTGATGGGGTCTGCACAGAGAATGGCTGACACCCCATCTCCTGGCAACTGATGGCCTGGGCCCCTCCCCTGCAAGGTGCCAACTGAAGGGGCTGGAGAACAAAGGGATCAGGTGGCCTCCTGGCACGTGAAAGAGCCAAAGGCCAGAGGAGGGGCTGGAGAGTCTCAGTTTGGAGCTGGCTGGGGAAATGGAGGGAGGCCCAGAAGGGGCTCTGGCCTCCCTGCCCCCAAGGTGGACCTGACTGAGGGGTCCTGTTTTCTGTACCTACAAGCTCTGGTTTAGACCACGTTCCTGTCGGCTAATAAACCTTCTGTGTTACTGGCTGGCCGAGAGTCACGGTGAATCGCAGGAGGTGGGGGGTGCAGGGCCCTGACTCCCCACGCAACGTGACACAGGGATAGTCCCCAAGGGTCCTCATTCCCAGCCCCCCCAACCTCTCTATCCCCCCCCCGCCCCGTGTCATGAGTGGCATGGGGCTCATGGCCTAGTTGAGCGGCTCTGGCAGACAGGCCGTGGGGAGGGGCTCCCCTAGGGCCAGCCGGGTGTGCTGTGGGGAGCAGGGGTCCACCAGGGCCTGGGGAACTCACCGACACTAGGTTGGAGGAGTTCTCATCGAACAGCTGCAGCTCGTCGAAGGCGTGTGACAGCGCGTACGAGTCATGGCTGTAGACCAGGTAAAGCCGCGAGTCCTTGGGGGAGCTGCCGGGGGCAGGGGGTCCTCAGTTACCCCAGCATTGGCATGTGCCTCCGCCCGCACCTGCTAACTGCCCCCCCTCCCCGCCTTCCGGGACCACCTTGCCCAGTGTGCCCTGCACCAGCTCTTACTGCCTGGGTACCCCCCAGCCTCATACTGCCAGCTCCCTCACCTGGGCCCCCCAATCTGGACCCATGGCAGTGCCCCACTACCCCACCCCTGCTGTGAGCTGCCCCCAGCAGTGCCCTGCCCCCCAAAGTCCCCAGCTGCAAGCACCCCAAGACAGTGCCCCAGTTCATAAGCTCTGCACACGGCCACGGCAGCACAGCCCCTTCCCCTGCCCCCAACAATCCCCCCCACCCCCGCTCACATGGCCAGGATGAGGTACTTGCAGAGTGCCCGCAGCAGGGCCTTGCTGCCCCCGCGGTGGAAGTGGAGGGCGGGCAGGGACCCGCTCTCCCGGCTGATGAAGATGAGGTAGGACCAGCCCAGCCCCGGCCGGCTCCGGCGGATCGACTGCAGCTCAGAGAGGCTGAGCGTGAAGGCCCACTGCGCC